>NC_031799.1:17764492-17789891 GCF_001522545.3 Parus major
AACTCCTTTAATTCATGATAAGTATGTAGGGAGGAATAAAGTGTTCAAAGTGTAAACTTGAGTAATTATGGTGTAGTGAAGTGCTGGGAGATTTGAAGCCTTGAGAGGCAATGAGAAAACTGTCGTCTAGTGAAGCTCACAGAAACAGATGGAGAAGACTTTTTTGCTTTTGAATACTCATCCTTAAAAATGCTATCCCTGGACTCATGGCCCATAATACACACCTCAGATATAAAAATGGGAGGGGTGGGCTCTGATAACAGCAGCTCTGGGCAGCTGATATCAGGGCAATGGAAAACTATAACAAAAATAGTTTTCTTGTGAGAAACTCCATAAATTAACAGGAAGAAACTTCTGTTTCTCTACAAAGACTAGTGAAAAGACTGTAGCAAGAATTGGGACTGCTTTAACCACCAAAGTTCCAAAGTTTTTGTCTCTGTTGTCATGTGAATGAGAGAATAGTAAATAGATAAGAGATGAAAAGGTTTTTCTGGAAGTTTATTCTGGTGTTCTTATTATTGTAGTTTTGTCAATAAACTTTTTTTATTCCTTTTAAGTTTTATGCCTGTTTTGCTCTTGTTCTAATCCATATCTCACAGCAAGAAATAAGTAATTTTCTTAGTTATTGGTTTGAAACCATGACATGTCTTTGTCAACCCCTTTCTGTACCTACCTCCCTCCCCCCTCCTATTTTCTGTTTCTCTCTCTCTCTCTCTTTCTTTCCCTGTCTCTCTCTCTCTCATATTTACTAACAAATAAAACCCACACTATTGTCACTGGCATATCGTCTTTCAGGCAGAGGCATTATTAGGAACTTTAATGTTGATCCTGACAGGGAGGCAGAAGGGTTGCCTTCTACATCAAGAGTGGGATTGAGTGTGGAAAGTCTGAAGAGCAGCCATGAGCAGATTGAAAGCCTGTGGTAAGAATCAGGGACCAAAATAAAAAAGGGAACCTTGTGGCCAGCATTCACTATGGGCTGCCTGTCCAAGGGGAGCCTATGGATGAAGCCTTCCTGCTCCAGTGACAGGAGGCATCATATTCACGTTGTCCTGCTGGGAGACTTCAACTACCCCAACACCTGCTGGAAAAGAAGCATTGTGAGCAGTAGGCAGTCCAAGAGACTGCTGGAATTCATGGAACACAGCTTCTTGACCCAGGTAATAGACAGCTCTACTGGAGGAGCGGCATTTCTGGACCTGATGGTCACCAGTGCCAGTGAGCCAGCTGAGGACATCAAGACTGGAGGCAGGCTGGGCTGCAGCGATCATGCACTGGTGGAGTCCACAGTCCTGAGGGATGTGGGTCAGGTAAGGTGTAAAATGAGGTCCCTGAACCTTAGGAAGGCAGGCTTCCAGCTTTCCAGGGAGATAGTCAGTGGGATCTCCTGGGAGACTGCCCTCAGATAAGGGAGTGGAACAGAGGTGGCAATGCATGGAGTGCAAGAGCTAACAATCCCCAGGAGCAAATTGGGCAAGGAAGGAAAGAGACCAGTATGGCTGAGTTGCGACCTGCTGGAGAAACTAAAATGAAAGAAGCAAACGCACAGGCACTTGAAGCTAGGAGAGATGTCCTGGGAAAAGTATAGACATGAAGTACAGTTGTGTAGGGATGGAGTCAGAAAGACCAAGGCAAAGCTGGAGCTGAACTTGGCAAGGAACAGAAAGAATACCAGGAAGGGCTTCTATTGGTGTGTTAACCAGAAAAGGAAGGAGAAGAAGGAGTCATGTTGAACAAGGCTGTAAAACTGGTAACATAGTTGAGGAAAAGGCTGAGATACTCAACAATATTTTTGCCTCAGGCTTCAGCGATAACCCCTCTTCCCACACCTCTCAAGTGGATGGACAGAAGGATGGGGACTGGGAGAGCAAAGTCCCTCCCAATGTAAGTAAAGATCAGGTGAATGACCATCTGAAGAACCTGAACATACATCAAGGTTGGGACTCCGTTAGATGTATCCCAAAGCCTTGAGGGAAATAGCTGATGTAGGTGCCAAGCCACTCTCTGTATCTGAAAATTTATGGCAGTCCAATGGTGAAGTCCCAGGCGAGTAGAAATGATGAAACATTTGTACCCATATTTAAAAAGGGTACCATCCAAAGCAGTGTGGCCAACAGGACAAGGGAGGGAATTCTGCCCCTCTGCTCTCATGAGACCCCGCCTGCAGTGCTGCATCCAGCTCTGGGGTCCCCAGCACAGGAAGGACATGGACCTGTTGGAGCGAGTCCAGAGGAGGGCCTGCAAAAAAATCAGAGAGGTGGAACAACTCTCCTATGAGGAAAAATGGAGTGAGGGTTGTAATTGTTCAGCCTGGAAAAGAGAAAGCTTCAGTGTGATCCAATTGTAACCTTCCAGAACTTGAAGGGAATCTACAACAAAGATGGAAAGTAGTGTTTTACAAGGGCATGTAGTGTAGTGTAGTGTAGTGACAGGACAAGGGGGAATAGCTTTAAACTGGAATAGGTCAGCTTAGATTCAATATTAGAAAGACATTTTTTACTGCAAGGATGATGATGGACTGGAACAAGTTGCTGAGAAAAGTTGTAGATATCCCATCTTGGGAGTGTTCAGACAAAGATGGATGGAACTTTCACCATCCTGGTCTAGTGGAAGATATCTCTGCCCATAGCAGGAGGGTTAGAACTAGCTGTTCTTTATGTTCCCTTGTAACCCAAACCACTTTATAATTCTATTTGAAGAAACCCTGCTTGTGATCCTTGATTTTCTTTGCCAGATTTAATTCCAGATGGGTCTTGGTCTCCTTCATTGCATTTCTGCATATTCTGACCATATCTCTATATTCATCCCAGGTGGCGTGTCCCTGCTTCCCCTTCATATATATCCCATGTTTATGTCTGAGTTTTGACAGGAGCCTCTCTTCATCCATGCAAGCCTCCAGCTCCTTTTAGTCTCTTAAATGCAATACATAATTTAAATCAAGGATTTTTCTGTTCAAGCATTAAAGATTTAGATGCATGCATGTTTCGTCATTTGCCACATGACACTGGCCTTAGGAGGCATCTCAGGCTGGTGCCCTTCCTGGGCTTGCTAAGCTCACTTGTGTTTTTCTACTGATTGCCAGCTGAAACATACAGACCTGTCTTTTGAAACTTCATCTTTTAATAAATTAAGTTTATTTAGTAAGGGATAAATAGTCTTGATTAAATATAGAGCTGATATAACGTTTAACAGTAACACAGACTTACCCACCAGCATGCCTCTGTGAGAGCCTGACAGAGAGATGGAGACTTCAGATGGCTGCTCTTTAAAATGCTGTTTATTGCATAGACTAAGTTACAGCAGTTGGGGGTTGTGGGTCAGCCTATAGCTGCTGGCTATAGGCAAGCCATGTGTTCTGAAGCCCCTTTAGTTCTGGTTACAATGCATTATATATTTTTCTTTGCTGAGCATCTTAATACATAGCAACCAATCAGCATCATACACAATACCTTGAAATTTACATATAACCTATCAAAACTGCTAAAATTACCATACTATGTTAGTGACTAAACAATCATCATTAGTAGTTACATGCTAAACTTTGAAACTTATTTTGCAGTGGAAAATTCTTCTTGCTTTGGTAAAAAACATTTTTTCTCTGCCTATGCATTTTTACTTGGTAGAAAACATGCTTTGTTTGAAGACTACTTAACCTGTTGGACCTTAGCCATAAAAACCTCCTTCCAACTCAACTAAACCTTTGTTCTAAACCTTCCAGCTTGACTAAACCTTTTTTCTCTCAGCTGTTTCAGCAACAACTGTCCCTAAAAACATATTTTATATATTGAAGCTTGCTTTCATTTCTAGAGAACTTTCTGCTAAGTATTCATATCTGTAATACTTTTCTGTTAAATTTTCATCCTTCCCAACATGCCTCCAATATAATAATTCTATATGGAGCCTATTAAGGGTATTTTATATGTTTGTCAATTAGTACAATTAATATTTTTTTTCAATTAGCAACTTAATAATTACTACATGCATGCAAAGTAGGCATATAGAGAAAGAGAGGTGGTGAGCAGATAAGTTGGAAGGTGGTATCTGCTACAGAAAGGGGGGGGTTGTCTTTTGGGGGAGGGTGTTTTGTTTAGCATCATACTGGTGTGCACTCTCGGTTAGATTGGGCTACTAAAACTTTGAAGAAGGAAAGAAGAACTTTGGGCTGATAAAAACTTTGAAGAAGGAAAGAAGGATTGTAACATTTTCCTCAGGCAAGTGAACCTTGGAGAAAAAAAACGGAAAGTACTTCTGGTTACATCTAAATCCTAATCTAACAATTTCTAAAGTGCTTTGTTTCTCAGAATGTGCTAATACATGGGGTTTTTTTCTTCTTTTGACGCAGAAGTGACTCATAATCTTTAAGACGAGATGATGTTTTTGTTCGCAGTATTAGTGTGCACCCTGCATGGAAATAAACATGGTAAAATAAGCTTTCTATTTGTCTTCTGTATAGACTATGTGTAATGAAGGAAGCACAGAGAGAAAGATACAGGCTGTATCAGTGACTGTTCCAGAGTAGCTTGATTGTTTTTACTGTTGCAGCCCAAGTACATAAGTTGATTATCTTGATAATACTAAGAAAAATCAAAGATACAATGAGATTGTATTTACCATATCTCGAAGGGACTGGGTCAAAGACTTTGTAGCATCTATCTAAATGAGATTGTGGGAAGAGGGAAGCAGACTTTTTTAACTACCAGCAGCACCTATCAGGAAGGTTATATGTCTCAAAACTGGTTTATCTGTTGCCTTCTTCCGAAGCCTAGTTCCCAGAAGCCAAAAACTTAGTAGCAGTCTGAATGGTACTTATAGCTAACAGCACTCTCTGTTCTCAAGGATGAGCCTAGAGGTTTGGAATGAATGAATCTTGCTGTGAGGAAAATATATATCTAGCTTTGAGCATAAACAGTACTGGTTTTATTCTTGCATCAATATTGCCATATTGCCTTTTGTGGAATACATCTAATGCAGGTAGCTCGGTGTGCAGCTGCAGTGTGGGCTGCAGATTGAGCTCTGGGTGGCCAGAGCCTGAGGCAAGAGGTACTGACCCTTTGCAGAACAAAGGGCAAGGGGACCAGCCAGGTGACTGGACAGTCAGAGGCACAGCAGGAGCCTATGATCCCAGATTGTCACACACTTAGACTGTGAGGGTAAAAGCTTAGGGTCTCCTTTGTTCAGGGCTCCTCCTTGGAAATACCAGGTTGGGATGTTATGTTGCTGTTGCACCATGGTTAAATTACTTTAAAGACCCAGACACATAAAATTCTGCTATTGGAAAGCTGAGGTTGAGTGACAAAACTGTCTGATGGTGTGAGAGCAGGGTGTGTAGGGAGCTAAAGTGGCTCCTGGATGGTCAGACAGGAAAGTTTCCTTAACATGGCAATAACATTCAGAAAGTTTTTCCAGACTGTCTGGGAGTTGCAAAAACAGTGTCTTTTTTTTTCACACTGTCCAGCATCATGATTTATTGTCTCTGCAGGATGATGTTGAATCCAAGAATATTTTTTTTAATGGTGTTTTGTGGCAGGGTAGTAGTTGGGCACAGAATCATAAAGCAATTTGTGTTGGAAGAGACCTTTAAAGATTGTCTAGTCCAACTTGCCCTGGAATGAGCAGGGACATCATCAAATAGATCAGGTTACTCAGAGCCTAGTCCAGCCTGATTCTTAACACTGCCAGGCATCTAACACCTTTCTGGGCAAAGTACCATTGAGGGTGCTTCATCACCCTCACAATGAAAAATGTCTTCCTAATATCCTAGTCTGGATCTACCCTATTTATTTCAAAACTATCTCATTCTGTCCTATCACAACAGGCTTTACTAAAAAGTGAATCTCCATCTTTCTTAGCAGCCCCCTGTAAGTAATGAGAAACTTTAATAAGGTTTCCCTCAAGCCTTCTCTTTTCCAGGCTGAATAATCCCAGCGCTCTTGGCCTTTCCTCCTAGGAGAGATGCTTCTTCCCAGTAATCATCTTTATGGCTTTCTCCAGGCTTGCTCCAGTAGGTCCATTTTCTTCCTGTGCTGGGACCCCAGAGCTGATGCAGCCCTGCAGGTGGGGTCTCATGAGAGCAGAGCAGAGGTGCAGAATCCCCTCCCTGGCCCTGCAATCTAGGATACAGTTGGCTTTCTGTGTGTAAGCAGACATTGCTAGGTCATGTCCAGTTTTTTGTCTACCAGTGTCCTTCAAGTCCTTTTCTGCAGGGCTGCTTTCAATCCCTTATTCCCCCAATCTATACTGATACCAGGGTTCTGACCCTGGTGCAGAACCTTGCACTTGGCCTTGCTCAGTGTAAATTGGTTCACATGGGCCTACTTCTCAAGCTTGCTCATGTCTCTCTGGATGGCAGGAACAGCTGACTTAACACAAATGACTTTGTTTAAGACAGCTTTCAATCATGTGAGAAGTCTTGGTTTGCTCAGTGCTTCAGAAGATATCTCCATGCTACAGACATTGATTTATTGATTCACTGCCTTTGCACCAGCTCATCTTCTCAGGGAAGAAACAGCATTACATTGAGGTTTCTATTTCAACTGGAGTGCTCACATTCCTGCCTTTTATCCTGTTCACAGAGTTCCTCCACTCTATTGTTGCAGGTTGTTTCTCTAAGATGGTAATCATGGTGTGAATTTTCAGTGCTCTCATAGCATGGTAACAGAGGGAGATCATATTTCTCCTATATGGACAATGAATTAAAGCATGAATATTGATACTTCCCAACTGAAAACACTATATTTATGTTTTGAACTGCATATTCTTCTGTCCTGAGAAGTTTGTGCATTTTGTTGTATTTCAGTATTAAAAATATTCAAACCCAAGCCCCAAAAGCCAACACCAAAGATAGAGATATTACATTAATTCATTTTCCTTTTTGGTGCAAAGGCAAGGCTGAATGTGACTTTCCAAACTGTAGAAAGGAAGTGTGTAGCAAAGCAAGAGAATAAATCTGTATCTCACAAGTGCCAGGCTTGCACTTTGTCTTTCTACTGGTCTTCCTGTGAATTAGACAACCTCCATTTTGAATAATAACTAGTACAATGTATTTTATTAATTTATGTTGTAGTTGAAACTAGTTAAGAAAGACATGGATAAATTCAAAGTATTTCCCTGATTTTCTGATACATATAGTCCTTGAGGAACTGTCTCTTATTTTAAGTAGACTTAGTGAAACCAGTTTCCAAATTGAGCAATTTCTTCTATCAAAATATGTCATATATAGTTCAGGTATAACTAGAATGTCAGATGTCACTGTTACTGTGTCAGTCTTACATTGTGATGCTTGTGTTGTCTTCACAAGTTAAGAAAGCAGCACATAACATACAGCTGATTTTTTTTTTATTTTTATCAAACTTTAAATTATTTAAATATTGATCACATGCTGGGAGAGGACCCACCACATCCGTCTTTACTAGCTTTTCTTTGCTTTTTATACTTTTTTTTTTTCTTTATTTTTTTTTTTTTACTTTCTTAAAGTGTCTTTACTAGCTGGAAATCTTATTCAGAACTGCTCCAAACTCTCTCTTTTGAAGAACTAAACATTTGGTAGGCAAACAGTTCTGCCATTCAGGTAGTGTATGGTGCCTTGTTTGTATTCCACATGGGGCATGGGATGCAGAAAGTAAATGCTTTGGAGAGTTGTCAGAGAATGCTGATTTTTAGTACAAAAGCTACCAGATGAAGGAGGCAGAGAGGGGAGCACTTGCCTCACAGATCACTTGCTGAAAGTGGCAAACACCTGAAGCAGCAGTTGGCAGGAGAGCACAAGGAAAAGAGAGGTTTTGAAGCCGCATTACAGAGCAGAAGATATATAATCAAAGAAGGTCAGTGTCTAACAAGAGTAACACTTGTAACACTCAGTTGTGTAGGGTTTATTTTTTTTGTCATAATACAGTGAATTCTCTCAATAGGATTTTACAGCTTGTGAGCATTCAGGGCCCTGTGGATGTGAGTTTATACTCCCCCAGTGTTACAGAGGAATGTTTGGCATTGATTTTTGCTGTTCTGAGCACTTCCTCACAAAAACAACAGGCGTATGACTGAGGACCACTTGGACAGGTTTGAGAGTGAAATGGAAGTTTGTGAAGTAATGGATATTTTCCCAAGAGGAGAGATTGGATGTGTGCAAGGATCCAATGACAGAAGGTGGGCCCCTTCCCACTTGACCATGACAGGCTCTGTGCCATATAGCCTTCTCATACTTCTATTTCGTGGTTATCCTGAAGGAACAAGTTGTAAGGAAGGTCTTCATGCCATTTCAGGCAGTTACCTAATCTTCTCAATAGAAGTGGTTTGAGTAGCAGCTTTCATTTATCTCATATCTTGTTTCCAGCTGATTCACTGAAAAAAATCACTGTTTCACACTGGATCCTTACACCTTGATTTGGTGCTTTCATCCTGTATAGGTGAAATTTGCTCAATTTGGGGCTTTTAGGATCAAATTGTATGAGGTAGTCCAGTGTTTACTTCAAAAAATGTGCAGCTAAGCCTGAAGGAAAGAAAAAGGGATTGTCTAAACAAACTTTGTACATAGTAAAGCATGCAATAAACAAATCAGTGGAGAGAAGAAAGACCCAATAAATTAATATGGAAGCTTAACTTAAAGTATGATGCCATTATTTTATTAGCTAGTTCAGTATTTTGCCAGACTTCTACAGTGCCTAAAAATTTAGGTTCCAGATCAAAAGATGTTGAGCTTGTGTCCATAATGCCTCCACCTCCTCTGCCACATATGGAACAGAAGATATCCAAACACAGAAATCTTTGGTTGGGAAAACCAGGCTACCTGCATGGTCTTAATTAGGTAGGAAATGAAAGCTTTATCATCGGATTATTACAGATGATGCAGTGTATGTTCGTCATGCATTGTTTCATTTAGCAGAATTAGTGCCTTACTTAAACTTGATTAAATTAAAGAAATAGGTAATCAGGAAAGAGTTGCTAGAAGATTCTGAAGTCTAATCTATTTCAAAATATGCTTTTAACTGGAAAATTAAAGAGTAGAATACATATCCTTCCGAAACCCTTTCAAATGCTGCAATTCTCCCACTTGCCCCTTTTTTAGGAGTTGATACTTGAGAAGGCCTTCAATTGCAACTGATCTCTCTCTTAAGAACACCATAACCTTTCCTGGGCCTTAACTCCCTCCCAATTCCTGTTTCTAACATTCCTCAGCACCCTAGTCTTGCCAAATATCAGCCATTCACAGGAATTTTCACAGTGCCAATCAGTTTAAAAAAGAAAGCTAGATCTTCTTTTACAGTGTGTCGTGATTCAGCTACCTCCCAACATCATACAGGTGCATCATCAGTGGTACCTCTATTGTCAGTCCTTTTCTAATGGCAGGAATTCGCTGTTTATCAATCCCTGCCCATCCTCCCAAAACATCCTTGGTGCAAACCGCATATCTATTTTCTGACATTACACACTTCTTCTTATACTTAGCAGGCTGATCTGCAGCTCTCAAGAAAAAAGTTTCTTATTTTCTCCTAAAAAAAAAAAATGAATTGTTGCAAATATTTATGTCTGAGCTTGCTTTGAAAGGAAAAGCTCCCAGCAGGGAAAACTCAGCCCAGAAGAACTGGTGGATTTGCTGATACAAGATGGACTCCTGACGCAGAGCTCTGTGGCTCGCAATGGCTAAGTTGTTTATTCACAAGCAGCTTCCAAGTCTCTGATTACTTTGAAGTCATTGGCAACTATGAAACACAATTAGAGAGTATATGAAATATTCAAATCTTTTATTTCCATTGGGAATTTTTCTTTTTTAACTAAACCCAGCAGTGACCCAGATTCCTCATCAGATTTACGTTTGCTTTTGTTGCCTGAGAGCTGGAATAACAGCTACAACTGTTCAGTGCAGATCATGAGCCCTTTGCCCTGATTCTAGATGTTTAAAAGAATTCCAACCTCTTGCAGAAGCACTGTTATGAATAGTGGGCAGGACAACTGTGCCAATTACATTCTTGGTTTTGTTCGGCATATGGAGAAGAGGCAGTGATATTAAAATGGGCTCCCATTAATTCACCCTGAATTAAATTTTGCATATTCCCCAGACTTCCCTACATTTACATCTACAGATGGTACATGTTTGTTTGCTGCTGAAAGACATAAATAAAATTTTAATCTCCTCCTCTTGTGGAAATACTGGACAAAAGAGTATTAGTTGTTTTTGTTGGATAGAAATTTCAATAGAGCATTTGAAGACAGTTCAAACTTTGTTTTTCTCAATTTTTAAAAAGGTTACAAAGTGACTCAGAGTTAAAATTATGACAAAGACAGATCTGCTCATATTCTATGTCAAAATGTGATATATAGCTTGACCTCTATCCTAGATTGGGTACTTCAGCTGTGGGGCTCCAATTGTTCCTTTTGTATGTGCCTTCCTTTAGGGTAAGGAAAAAATGGAGTGAGTTTGTTAAAGCTTCAAAAACCTCAACACTGATGAAAACTCACTTTAATAAGCGGAGTTTTCCAAACTTCCAGATCATAGGCAAAGAGTACTCAGGCAAACATCTCATTTCAGCGGGAGGTTATAATGCTAAAATAAAACCAACAGAGTTAAACCGGGTTAGAAAATAAATTTAAAAAATAAATGTGTCTGACTACCAAAAGCAAATATAAATTTGTATTCTTCCCCCCTTATATACTAATATGAGACAAATTAAATAAACATCTACTATAGCTTTATTTTCTGGTTCCAGAAAAAGTAGGTATAGCATAGAAATCACAAAATATGGGATTTCAGCCTAAAGATCAGGGACTTAAAGGATGGCCAATTACTGCTTATCTTTCGCAGTATCTCTCACTCCGTGACAAGATTAATCCTGGTTGAACACTGCACCTTTAGGGTTCTTCCCTTCCAGTATCAACTAGTAAGTCACCCTTTGGAGGAATACAGAGATGTCTTGGGTGTGGAATACTGCAAATGTCTCTTAAGGGTGAAAATAAGATATCAAGAGAGAAGTAGTGATGTTTTTAATGTGTGTCCAGGGTGCCATTTGTAGGGTGCATTTCAAACTTTTACTTTATGGCAAAGCTGTAGCTGGTAACACTGAACTAGGATCTGTTGCTATTAGGAAGAGAATCCATGACATCAAGACTATTCTTTACAGGTTATTACAGATAGGTATTACTAATGCTTCATTAGCCTTTCTATTAGAGCTTTTGTTGTGGTCAGAAGTTTGCTGCAGTATAAACCCATCATTCCCAAGCCCTTTTCTGGTGAATACAGAGAAGTATTTATAATTTTTGCTTTTCAAATATTTTAAGAATATTGTATTGTCTTCCACTCTCTTCTTGGTTAAATGAATATATATTTTTTTTTTGTTTTTCCTCACAATTTTCCTCACAATTTCTATGTCCCTGACAGTATTTGCTGTCTGGACCCCTCTGGATCAGTCTGAAGATGTGACATCAATTTTCCTGGAACCAGACTATTACAAGACATTATTTTACATTATTTTCCTTGCATTTGCAAGGAAAAGCCAGAGTGACTTGCTTTAACAGTGCACTTAGCAACCATTAGCCATTTAAAATCCCAGAAATAGGTATAGAATTATTATATTCCCTATATTCTGCCAATTGCTCTGTTTCCTACTAAGAGCCATGCTAGTAATTTAGTTTCTATAAAGAACACTGCTAATTCAGCAGACATGCAGAAAAAAAGGACAGGAAAATGTCCACGCTGAAATGACAAAAATGTCACAACAGACAGCTACCAGGTTAGAAAATGAGAATTTATTTAAATGTGTATATACATGTAAGTCCAACATGTCATTTTGATTGTGCTTTTTGGAAAGAAATTGTATTTAAGAATAAGAGAATTTTACTGAAACCTTCAGGATTTCACATCATGGCTACCATAATACCTTTTTCATCTGTAAAGCACATACTGTTTTTTAACAGGTACTGTATCCAACAGGATTCTTTCTTTTTTTAAGAAGAAAAGAGCAATCCTGTACTGGAATGACCAAAACATTTGATAAGAAACCAGTAATAATGGTTAAAATTCACCTGCCCTTTTGTTGTGGGTTGACCCTGTTTGGACACCAGGCACCCACCAAAGCTTATCACTCTCCTCTGCAGCTGAACAGGGGAGAGAAAATATAAGAAAGGGTTCGTCATTTGAGACAAAGTTGGGAAGAAACCACTCACTAAATGCTGTCACCAGCAAAAAAGACTAGACATATTAATGGAATTTATTAGTAACAAAATTGGACTAGGATAATTAGAATAAAATAAGACCTTAATAACACATTCCTCCCATCCCTCCCTCTCTCCCTCCCTCCCTTCCAGCTCTACTCCCACCCAGTGGTGGAGGGAGACAGGGAATGGGGATTGTGGTCAGTTCATCACATTTCCCTGCCTCTGCACAGGGAAAGGAGTCCTTCCCCCACTGCAATAGGGGGTCCCTCCCATGGCAGACAGTTCATGTACTTCCTCAGTATGAATCCTTCCCATGGTCAACAGTTCTCCACACACTGCTGCAATCTGGGTCTTTCTTCCACAGGGTACATACCTTCAGGCACAGCCTGCCCTGGTGTGGGTGCCCTGGGGTCATAATTTACCCCAGTTCCTACTAGGAAATGTCATCCAGTGTGGCCTCCTCTCTCCATGGGTGGGCAGGTCCCTGCCAGAGCCCTGCTCCAGCACAGGCCTCCCACAGGGTGGGAGCCTCCTTCCAGGCATCCTCCTGCTCCAACATGGATCTCCTCTATGGGGCTGCAGGTGGATCTCTGCATCTCTTTGGGCTGCAGGGCCACAGCTGCTCATCATTCTTTGCACCACGGGCTGCAGGGGATCCTCAGCTCTGGCCCCAGAGCACCTCCTGCCCTTCCTTCTGCAATGACCTTCGTGTCTGCCAGGCCGTTCCTCTCATATATTGTCACCCTGCTCCTCTCTAGCCACAATTACAGCTGTGCAATAACATTTTTTTTTAAATTCTGAAATATGTCATCACAGGGACTTTACCACCATTTCTGATGGGCCCAGATTTGGCCAGTGGCATGTCTGTTCTGGAGTCAGCTGGCTTTGAATCAGGGGAAATGGAGGAAGATTTCACAGAAGCCACCCCTGTATCCCCCTACCACAACCAAAACCCTGACATACAAACCCAATACAGCTTTCAACTAAAAAGTTTTTTGCAAATAATGGAACATTTAAAACAAGGCTAACAGAGCCAGTTACTGTTTTCTTGTTGCTTATGGTTTCTTCATACACTTTTAACTCATTCAAAGACTGCCTCAGAGCAGCTGTCAAGTAAGATCATAATGTGTGAAATGTTGAGCTTATATCTCTTAATGTCAATAGTAATGGCAAGAGATGAGTTCTTTGACCTACAAGACACTTACATCAGATCTGTTGACTTTGGTATCTTGGGATGATGAGTCCTATGGGCTGTCTCAAAATGAAATGAATGCCCTTCACTTCACATAACAGTGTCTACCGTCCAGTAACAATATCCTGAAGCCTTTCTCAGACAAACGGTTTATCTGTTTTGTGTCCCCAGTGTTTTCATTTTCTTCCTCTCTTTCTACTACTGACCTCGCATCTCAAACAACACTAGCCATTTCTTTATGATTTTTTAGTCCAGAGGAAGTCATCTAGTCTCCTCTGTCCTAGAAATATGGATCAGAGAATTCCACCTAGTGATGATACCTTTAGCCTTAACTAACTTCTCCTTGAACTGCTTAATGGGTTTAATGCAGAAAGTCAACCAATTGTTGATGCTTGTTTTTCACCACCTGGAATTCCCTGTTTCCTATTATGTCCTTTAATTAGTTAAATTAAATTAAATTAAATTAAATTAAATAAGTTTATTTTTTCTTTCTGTTAATTATTCTCAGTTTGAGCCTTGCTGACTTGAGCTTCAAACTTCTTATGTCTTGCCTTTCTCTGCTATACTGAAATAAAGTGCTATCAACTGTCTTTTAGCAATGTCTGCAGAGTGCAAGTAAAGCATTCTTACCCTGTTTCTCACAAGCTAGCTCAATTAGGAATCTGTCAACTCTTAAAAGAAAAAGCCTCATTTTTTTTGACCTTTCTGAAAAGAAAGGTCTTCCAACTCTGTGTGATCGACAGATGTTAAGGACACAGGAAGAATATATAAGAGAGATGCTTATATAAAAATACTGTGATGACTTTAAATGGCAAGACTCTGACCTTCCATAGTGCTCTGTCACATGTGGAATAGCATCAGCATCCTATGGTTCAGTATCCTTTTACCATAATTTATCAAGACTGCATAAAAGATGATAGACAAAGCATAATCTTAAATGCCTGATGTTTTAATACCTTAAAAGCCTGAGTTATGAGTTAGTTTTAAAATAAGGAGAGCATCAGCCACTAGAGGCCCTTCATGTCTAGGAAACTGGCTGAGCTGAGAAACCATAAAGTATCCCTCTGGTTAGATTTAGTACACCTAGGGGGGAAATTATAAACCACCCAGCTGAGAAGCAACGTACAGACTGTCAGTATTAGGTTCCTGTGAGAGGATTTGGTCGCTTCTCAGCTGGTGTGTTACTCAAAAAACCCCTTGAAATTAAAGTCCCTTCACTCAGGTATGTATTTTCATTCCCTTATCTTCATCTGATTTTCTCAGTTGCTTAAATTGAAATCCTGAAATTGGTCTTTTTTACTGCTACTGGTTTTAGTGCTGAAGGCACCTTGTCTAAAAGGACACCCTGGGGTCCAGGTGGCAGAAACCTCAACAGGGCACATAGGCCATGCTGTTGTATGTATGTGCCTCCCCAGTTCAAACAGACAAAGTAAATTAAGTTAGATCTGCCACAAAAGAGAACTCAGAATTTAAAATATTTATTGTTCGTACTTAGATGGAAGTGTAACAGTAATTTCACGGCTCTTTCTGATGTCTTCCCGGAAAACAGGATTCACAATGTGATTTAAAATTATTTATGTTACTACATTGCCGGAGCTCCAGTAGGAATCAGAGTTTCTTTGTGCTTGATGTTTTTCAAATAATAAG
Organism: Parus major; assembly: GCF_001522545.3. Classification (NCBI taxonomy): domain Eukaryota; kingdom Metazoa; phylum Chordata; class Aves; order Passeriformes; family Paridae; genus Parus; species Parus major. The sequence continues at coordinate 17,779,476 of NC_031799.1, forward strand.
TCGTATTGTCAGCATATGATGCTGCTCCAGCTCTCAATTCTAGAAAAAAGGACTTGAGATAAACTGATCTATTGAGAAAAGTGGTTGCCAGAAGAAATATGATCCTTTGCCTTGTAAAAAGTCTCATATATTCTGCAGATTTTCTTCCTGGAGATCAGCTGTGACTCCTGGCCTGTTGCCTCTTTCAGAACACCACACAGGACAATTAGGAAAACCTGTGGGGTTCTTTAAACGTGTTTGTCTCTCTGGAAATTATTTATCACTGCTGTGGTCTTTGATGTTATAACAATCACACAAAAATTAAAATAATAGGATCCCAATTGAAGAATTAATGACATTTCAAAGTTGTAGTTAAGTGAGAAAGAAATTATTTCAGACAACTCACACCTTGCTCAAAAGGGATCAAAATATCCCTTTGAAATAGCCTAGCAAAACTGTGAAAGGCTGGTAAGATCAGAGGAGCTCTTGAGCTGCTCAGATGAACAATAAGAAGCAGAAGAGCTATGTGTTATTTGGAATGTTGTAATGTATGAACGATGGAATCAGTCCTCTCTGTGCTAACACCACCACAGAAGAAAGCAGATCTGTGTGAAAGAAGGACACTAAGTTTCAGAAGGACAAGAAACACATTATTCAGTACCCTCTAAGAAGATGTAATGAATCAAGGATCCTGTCTAGGGTGTACAGACTGTGAGCTGTAAACAGAGTGATTAATGTGGAGAGCCTCTTAGAGATTACCAGCTTTAGAGCTTTATAACAAACAAACAAACTGTTCTGTGCTTGTGTGCCCAGCTTTGTTTTTCATTAGTCTATAGTCCTTATTTACACTTTTCAAAAGAGTTTATTTTAAGAAGAGCCTTTTGTTCTACTCACTTATTAATGTGATGCACCATATACTGGGTGATTAGCAAGGAAGATAAAATGTTTACTACTTTCGCAGAGTGATAGGAGGAAAACTGAAACCACAAAATGAACTGACTTGCTCAGACATACTCACTGACTGAACAGAAAGCAGTGTCAGTGAAAACACTTATCTGTGGGGAGAAAAGAAAAACAGAGAAGAAGCTTTTGATACTTTCAAACATCCTAATTGCACAAGAAAAAATTATGGTGGAGGATATCTATCAGTGTTTTGATTTCACTGCAATGTACGTCTGTGGAGTGCCCTAATCTTTCTTTTCCCTTTCCTTTATTATGTTTCTTTTTGCATATATGAATTTGCAAAAGGGGAGGGAAAACATTTTTTAAATATCTAGGCTGCTCTCCTGTTTTTCTCACAGATTACTATGACAGGGCATAGTTGGAGGGAGGGCATGAAAGAGTTGGAGGATTATCAGTGCTCCTGCCTCAGCCCTGCACAAAATCCTTGGCCACTCAGTGCAGGAGCCTTGGCACATCAGCTTTAATGATCAGATGTGGCAAACCCATGTGTGAAACTTGTGAGCTCAAAAGTTTTGGTGCCTGGAGGGAAGTCAGCAGAGCCACACAGAGTTCCTGAGGTTCATACCTCAATGAAGGTGGGGGCGGCTCTTGTGTTTTTTTCTTTGCTTTATCAGTCTGTGACCTTCTGAGGGACATTTTCCTGGAAAATCAAGTCGATGTGGCCTGATGAAAATTCAGGCTCCTAGGTGATGGAGTGGACTATTCATTCTTTCTATATCATTATAAAATCCATCTGTGTCTTGCCTCTGCTGTGATTTTCCACTGCAGGGAGACATGGTGCTGTGAAAGAAAGGCTGAGATAATTTTCTCCATCCCTTTCCATTTAGGTCCTTATCCCTGCCCTGAGTGTTTCTGTATAAGTCCAACTTATGGAAGAAAGAGTACAGCTTAAGGATGTTTGAAGTTTTGGGCAAATTTCCTTTTTTCCTTTGGATTCTTTTTTAAGACAAGTTGAGGTGATGCATGTTAATGGTGGGCACATAAACTAGGAAAAATACCAATCTTGGTCTGACAAGCTCTCCTAGAAGAGGGGTGTCAGTATCTCATATAACACTTGCACAAAATATTTGCTACATGGTTGTCATAGTGCACAAGAGAAAAGGACCAAGATTCACTCTCTGTTAATAAAAGTCTTTTTTGGGGATCCAGTATCTTAATGGATTTTTAGTTTTCTAAATCAGTTTGTACAAATGTATATATATGGGAATATTTACAACACCAAATAGCATGGAATGAGTACCAGAAAACGTAATACATACATGTCATATACCCCAAAATGGAAAAATTAAGGCTGTCTCTACAATATCATTCAATCTCTTTGTGTAGCTGTATTTATGATAACCTTCTCTGTTTCAGATTGCATGTGTATTTTCCACTTTCTTTGCATAGGATAGGTGTAGGCAGCACTCAGTTAATGATCTTTCAAGCAGTAATTATAGCACACGAGTTAATCTGTCCTGAAGACCATATAATGATTTTTCTTCTTGCTTTTCAATAGTTCTTGTTTTTGTCAAATTACATGAACCTGAGAAAATTACCAAAAAACCAAAAGAAAACAAAAACCAAAACCAGCCAAACAAAAACCCTTAAAAAGAGTCTGGCAGAATTTAGCCACTCCATTGCCATTTTATAGCTAGTAGGACAAAGGCTCAGATAAAAGAGCACACACTCTCTTTTTTTTTTGTTTGTTTGGTTGGTTTTTTGTTTGTTTCTTTTTTGTTTTCTTTTATAACTAATTTTAGATCTCTTAGATATAAATTAAAGTAGTACTATTCAATTCTTGTGACCTAGATAGTTTCCTCTAGACCCAGTGCTGCTGCTGAGCAGATTCTGTATTCATGGACTTTACAGATAACTCTCTTGTTAGATAACATTCAATTTTGACAGCATCACAGTGTTACTGGGAGACACCAGCTTTTTAATACATTTCAATAGGAAAGTGTAACATTATTTTGAGATACTTCCTGCCCACAAAAAGTTAAAAATTTAGCAGAATTTCACAAAAAATTAGAAGCTGCTGACAGCTGTCTTAAAATGTGGGTGTCTGGCAGTGCCAGAATAAGCTGTTAGTCCCATTTCCTGCAAGTGCAGAACTTGCTGTGAAGTAATGAGGGAAGCTTAACTTCCCTTATTATTATTTTTCTTTTTGTTTGTTTTTTTAAATGTTATTGTAAGTAAACGAAATACTACAAAAGGAGAAAAAAAATAAAAGAGTGATAAAAAAATTGCTTACTCTTTTATCATAATCTTGCTAGACCCTTTCAGTGTAAGTTTTACTTTAAAACTTACTGCCTGTTGTGAAGCCCATGGTTGTTAGGAAGGAAAGAATAGAAAGGTTTTTATTTACAAGCTCCCAGTCTTTATCTCTTCAAATTACTGCAGCACTGCTAGAACTGAACTTTTATAATTCATGTCAGACTCTTCAACTTATGTTGACATCTCATCTTTAAGGTACTTCTTTTAGAAGTTAATTTTCCTTAATATTCTTTCCCCAAGGGCTCAAATTTACATAAATTAAGAATTACTGAGAATGGCTTCATACACAACTGTATTCTTGTATCCACTAGAAATATTATGCCTACTCTTTGTTGATAAAGCTATCATTAATTGAACAGTCTTTTAAGCAACATATTTAATGAACAGTTAAAAAAACCCACCAAACCCCAAACCATTGTACAAAGTCCCTAATGATCAACAATAGCTGTTAAGTAAATGATGGTGTATTTGTTGTTGCCAGGATGCAAGTTGGAAAACAAAACCAGGCAGTGCTCTGAAAAACTGTAGGAAATGAGTTTGGTTTAAATTCTTTATGATCAAATGAATATAATCTTTTTAGCCTATCTTTTAATTTTCTAAGTCTTTTGGCTTGATAAAATGATAGGTTCTGAAGTGTTCATGGTTTTCTATTGTAAACAAATTCCTTGTCTTATATTAGAAATTATCGATCAGTGTAAGGAAAAAGATAAAGGGATTATCCATACAGAATGGAGCTGATCATCTTTACCTTTCAAATTTTTTATGTTTCAGACCACTTCAGCATTGTTTAATGGATGGTCAAACTGCCTTACAGAGAGTTAAAATCTGATGTAAATTAAGCTTTTTTAAAGAGACTCTCTTTTCCAAGAATTGTTGAGATACACTTCAGGTTGAAAAACACGCACTAAGTGTTTTCCTGGTAAGCATATTTTGAGCTACAATGTGATTAATGTCCTGTTGCATAATGCTTGTACTGAACTATTTTGGCTGAGTGTTTCCGAGAAAACATTGTGCATACCATTTTGCCTGTTCCTCTGTAATTGAATTCCTAGATTTTCTTGTAGTGAGAAATAATTCAAAAGTTTTACTGTGTTACACATCTTTGGATAATGTGGCTAATTCAGTCACAGGCCCAGAAGCCTGAGAGGCTTACAAAGGGCACAAGGGAGAGGCAGAATCAAAGACTCAGATCTGAAGTTCAGCTAGGAGGGAGCTGAAGTTGTGTCAGGGTTTGTGGTCAGAAGAAAGTCAAGGGAAGAAAGTAATAAGTATGGAGAGCACAGAACTATGTAGAAGCTTGAGCTGCAAGGGCAAGATTCAGTGTTTAAATTAAGAAAGTAAATCAACAACTGAAAAAGAATATAGATAGAATTGACTAGGCAGGATTGGCATTTTTAAAGTTATGAAATTAATTGTGATGAGAAAATTAGGATAAAAAAATTTAATAAAAGGTGTACTTACCTTCCTTTAAGGCACAATAGACAGTAGAAAGATGAGTTTGTCAAAGTTAACAGAAATAAAAAATATAACTGTTATCAGTGTATGAAGAATGTCCTTCTGTTTGTGAAGAAATAATGATGAAGGGAGGGGGAGCTGCTTGCATGAGAACATATGTGAATACATGGGTGTGGGAAAAACATTCTTCCAAAATATTGTTATTCCAAACCAAACTTCAGTTCTTTGTTAGAGATTAATCCAGGAGATAGAGTAACAAGTATTGTACTGGTAAAACTCCCTGTGTACATTTAACTTCCAGTAAGAAATTAATAAACCCAGAAAACATTTGCTAATGCATTTGTGAAAAATCAGTTTCCTAAGATTCACTAGAACAGTAATTACTCACAAAGGAGAAAAGAGGCACCACACCAACTACAAGAGAAGAAACAGAAGACAGGTAGTTAGGTATTAGGTTGCTGCTAAACTAGTCAGTTAAAACATGTAAAGAAAAGTAGAAACCCAGCGAGTATAGCCTTGGATGATATATTAATGTATTTTCCAAATTTAGAGTTTAATGCCATTGATTTTCCATGAACAACAAATTTCTGTGTTGAAATTCCTTTCTTGATCACATTCAGCTACAGCAACATAGCTATTGGAAAGGAGAGCTGAAAAGCACTCCCAAATTGGTCACAGGGCATAGACATGCACAAAACCCCAATAACTCTTGACTCTTGAGACAATATTATGACATGAAATATCTACAAATAAGAACTTCAGGTGAAATATTAATATGTCAAAGAGATCAAAGATGCAAGAGGCACAGATGTCCACTCCCTTTGATGTCTACCTGGCTGCATAGCATGGGATGGAAGAAGAGCTGCTACTTGGGCCTTTTCATCACCAAACTTAGAAGAAACTGTGGTATTAAAGGAAAGTTAGAAAGCTACCTCACTGTGTATTTAAAATATAATGTGGTGCCACAGTACTAATATTGATCTTTTCATAAACTCATAACAAAGACCTCTATTGCAGTGACACTGGTGGTTGGGTTCTTTTCCCCAGGACTGAGATTGATGAGAGGGGCAGTTTTCTCTTGTTTGGACTTGGTTGTTTATTCTTTCCTTATCTATATTACATATACACAGAATACAAGGAGCTACATACACTAAGATAGAGAGGTGCAAAATGGCTAATGAAGAATCTCTTCAAGGCCTTTATATATCTATTTATCCAATAATCAAATGTAAAAGTAAGTTATTTTTCTTAGTGATCCAATGACCTGATACCTGTGTGCTGCGCTGCTGCATTCTTTATCCAATCACTCATTATTACCCAAAAACCCTTAGAAGAGGATGAAGAAGTAAGAAGAAGAAAGGGACAACATCGTAAGCCCTCCATCTTGTTTTCTAAAATAGCTTAAACTTTAAACTCTAATTGTCTCACCCAGTGACTTAAGAAAACTCTGTCTGCCTCACACACTCACATTCCCAGTTTCTTTACTTAACTTTAAAAGCTGTCTCTGTGGTGTTATGCTAAACTCAGCGCTCTCTTGGGTGTCAGAGCCAGGCACCACAGATAAGGGCCTACTTTCTGTACCTCTGACCCCAACAGAACTCTGAATATGAAATAGGAAAATGTTCTAAAGTAAGTACTGGAGAAGAGAGCAACATGAGTACTTGAAAGTAACATATGGCAACTAAAGGGTGTAAATAGCACTATTTGTGATCTTAATTGCCATGAGACCTGAGTATTTTGCGGGTATATTTTCAAGACAAAAAGATTTGCTGTGTAGCTAAAATGCAGTGAAAGCTAGCAGATAAGTTAAAATTGTGTTGAAGATTAGCCTTTGGTTTAGCAAGTGTTTAATTTGAAACAATGTAAACAAGTTGGACATTGAGCTTGAATCAAATATAATGGAAGGCTGTGGGAAGCTCTTATTTTCTTTTCTGTGCATTTGGGGATTTCTAAGTGGAAGCTAACTCAAATAAAGCCACAGAATGAGTTAAATATGAATCCCTAGTGAAAGAGATCTCTGGTTTCAAAGGGAAAGCAATATGAATTACATGAATTCTGTAAAATTATTCTTCAGTGCTGATTAGAAGTAAAAGAAAACAAGTCCTGAGTCCATTTAAAAATACGCTGTTCAGAAACAATGACATGCAGGGCTTGTGGAAACTGGTGGAAAAACTATCGACTTTTATGAACATGAAATTAAGTTATCAGCCAGCTATCTGAAGAAATGAATGAAGTAGCTCAAAATCAGAGTGCCATATGCTTTTTAACTCTCCTTGTTAAGAGAATAATCTCTTCATAACAAGCAAACCAAGGTAACTGAAGCATATGAGAAGTCAAGGGACCAGTTATGCCAAAGGCATCTTCACAGCCATTGACGCTGATGACTAAGATTCCGAGAAATCTTGTCCAAAAAGTATTTCTAGCCTTCAAGAGTCTCTGACCAAAGAAGGATCAAGTAGCATGAGGAAGCAGTACAAATTACTTTTAGTGTCTAAAAAAGCTGAGTTGAAGAAGTGGAAAGTCATGGTTTCATTTAAGTATGTGACGCTAGCACAGGAGCTAGAGGGGCTCATCAACAGAGCTCTAACTAGCTTGGAAGGGAGAAAGAGACAAAACCAGGCTCACCAGTGACGAGAAATGTGCCAAATCTTGAGGAAATGAGCACTAATTGCAAACCTCAATTTGCTTCACTGTGTTTTGGCTACGAAGCACCACATGTGGAAATGTTTCTATACTAATGCATACAAGAGACAAGCAAAGAAGAGGAGCTTGAGACTTTGGACTACTCCCAGAGATCTGATATAAGTGAAACCTGGTGGGATGAGTCCTGTGACTGGAGTGCCCTGTTGGATGGTTACAGGCTCTTCAGGAGGGATAGGCAGGGCTGAAGATGCACGGAAGTTGCACTGTATGTAATGGAAGGGGTAGAAAGTATGGAGCTCACAGGTGGCAACAGCACTGTTGAGAACCTCTGGATAGAAATCAAGGTGCAAACAAATAATCTGGATGTCACTGGGGGAGTCTACTATAGACCTCCTGACCAGGACAATGGCACTAATGAATTATTCTTTGAGGAAATAAGTGATGCTTCCATGTTAAAGACCCTTGTCCCTTTGGGGGAATTCAACTAGGAGTGTCATACAGCTGGCACAACCTGAGCCAAAAGGTTCCAAAAAAACTGGAAGACAACTTTATTTATGGAACAAGTCCTAAGGTAGCTGACTCAGAAAGATTATGTCCTTGATCTGCTGCTTGTCAACAGGGTGGATATGTGAACAAAGTGGAGACAGGTGCCATCTTGTCCACAGCAACCACAGAGAGATTAAAATCTCTGTTGACCTGAGGAAAAGTGCCAGCAAAACCTGAACTCTGGACATGAGGAAAACAGACTTCAGGCTGCTCAGGGAATTAATAAGGTCCTCCTGGGAAGTTTCTTTGGTGTGGGGGTCTGTCAGCGCTGATCACTTTTTAAACATCACCTCCTTAGTGCACAGGAGCAGGAAATTCCCAAATGTCAGAAGTCAAGCAGGTGAGGCAGCAGGCCAGCTTGGCTGAGCAGCAATGTTCTCCTGGAAATAAGGCAATTAAGGAAGTTGTCTGCCCAATGGAAGCAAGGTCAGGTGACATGGGAATAATAGAGAGATGCTGCTCACCTCTGTAGGGAGAAAATTCATGTAGTCAAATCTCAGCTGGAGTTGAATGGCAAAAGACAGTGTAAAGATCATTACAGTAAGAGGATGGTCACCTCAGAAACAGGGGCATGGACAAGACAGAGGTGTTTGACACATTCTTTGCCTCTTTCTTCAACATGGATGAAAGAGCAATGGGGTCTTAGCACCCTGAGCTGGAGGACCATGACTGTGAGAATGGTCAGCCCCCAGCTGACCCTGAAACAGTGCAAGATCTGCTGTTCTGACTGGATCTTTACAAATATGTGGGGTCTGATAGGATTCATCCATGAACCCATGAAGACCTCGCTGATGTCATTGCTAAACCTTTCTTAATGATTTTTGTGTGGTTTTGGGAATCTGGATAGATCCCAGCTGACTGGAAGCTCATAACCGGAGCTTGTTCTGATTTTCAAGAAAGGCAAGAAACAGGACCCTGGAAATTACAGTTCTGTTAGTCTCAGTTCAGTGCCCTGTAAAACCATGGAAAAAATCATCCTGGGAGGTATTGAGAAACACCTGAAAGACAAAGAAGTCATTGGTCAGAGCTTCATGAAAGGAAAGTCCTGCTCATCAAATCTTATTTCCTTTTCTGAGAAGGTAATCCACCTAGCTTTTCAAGGGAAGACAGTTGATGTGATCTGAATTTCACTAAAGCTTTCACTACTGTATCTCAGAGTGTCCTGTTCTACTTTGCATTAGGATGGCCTCACCTGGAGTGCTGGAGGAAGTTTTGGGTATCATAGTATGAGAAAGATATGAAATTATTAGAGAATGCCCAAAGGAGAAGCAGGCACTGATCTCTTCTCTGTGGTGAGCAGTGACAGGACCTGGGGAATGGCCTGAAGGTGTGTTGGAAGTTTTAGGTTGGATATTAGGAAGAGAGGTGAGTGGGCACTGCAACAGGTTCCCCAATGGAAGTGGTCACAGCACTAGCCTGACAGAGCTCAAGAAGCATTTGGAAAATGCTCTCAGACACATGGTGTGACTCCTGGAGATGATGCTGTGCAGGGCCAGGAATAGATGATCCTTGTGGGTCTCCTCCAACTCAGTATATTCTGTTAATCTATGATTCTAGGAGACATCCACCAGCTCTCTGCGCAACCTGTTCCACTTTTCCATCACTAGATAGGCAAGCTGATATAGTTTATACATAGTATATAAACTAAGCATTCACTCACATTATACAGACAAGATTTCTTGGGTGAAAATGTGCAAACAAAGCAGACTGTCAAACTGGGTTCTGAAAATTAGTGTTTTACAATATTTGAACACCATATTCAGGATCCTAGAAAGAAGAAATTGGAGCAGGCCATCATTGAAGGATAGTAAGATTCAAATACTCATGGATTTTTTCCTCAAGTTGTCTCAGTTTCTGGAGGAAATATCTTCAGCAGAGAACACTTTATACTGCCATAAATTATATTTGTTAGCACAAGCCAAGAGCTTACTTACCTGCTTAATATGTTCTTGTTCACTGCTCCAACTAATTTCCATTTGGCAGTTATGAGAGTCTGCTAAAGAAGATACAGCACTAGAAGGTAAGTTTCAGCCATCCAAGGCAGACAACAGATAAATATATTTGCTGGGCATAATTACATATGAGGAGTCAATTCTGACTGCATGGGGTAAAGGATAGGTGGATATATTAACGATCTTGCTTGCTAATTTTCTGAGAATTAAGGTAATGCATATAAAGAAGAATATTTCATAGTGTTCAAGAATATTAAATTAAGCTACGTTTTTATTTTGTGCTGGGAGAGAACATTTAAAGAAGCAGAACTCATAATCCAGTACTGTTGAATTTTTTTTTTTTTTAATACATGAGATCTATGCTGTTGACACTGTTTCCTCAGAGGAAGTCATTGAGAAGGGACTTGCCAGCTTTTCCAGCATCCATTTGAAAGTATATGCAAATGATTCCTGTAAGAAAATTGTGTTGGTTTGACATTTAGGGAAAGAAGTGGGAAACACCCACAGAAGTGATTTCTCTGGGAGAAGCTGCTGGGAGGTTCCTCTGTGTCTGAGACAGGCCAATGGCTGGCCAGTTCTGAGAACTGACAGCATTCTGCACCATTGAAAATTAGGTTCACTT
>NC_031799.1:17790511-17925310 GCF_001522545.3 Parus major
TGATCGACACACAGAGAGACATCCAAGGTCAGTAAAAGAGGGAGTCAAGTCAGATGGAAGAGGGATGATGAGATGCCGAATGGTGCTAAAATATTCTTTTGGTAGGGCCATGGAGATGGACAATAATATCCTGAAAATATCTCCTTAATTAATGAAAGAGTATTGGGGGGATGAAGTGTTCAAGCTGTAGATCTGAGCAGAGGTATCCATCGATGAAGCTAAGCAGATGTTGGAGTAGCTGTGATCCCATGAGATGCTTGAACAGAGAGAGAGAGATGAGAGTTAATGAAGACCCTTTGCTCCCAGGAAGAGAAGAAGAAAACCTCTGTTCCCAGAGATGATTGCAGAGACAGTTGGAAAGAACCTTTGCCTTTGAATCCTTAAAATACCCCTTGAGTGCATGGCCCATGGACACACCTCTAGGAGGGCTGTGAAAATGGGAGGAAATGTCACAATGGCAGAATTTTTGCCTGGGATGCTGCTATTCATAGAAATGAAAAGCCACAAAAAAATTGTTTCTCAGGTTTTCTCTCTACGTTGTCAGTTGGGAAAGGAAAAAGTTGGGCAGAGGGAGGGAAGGTTTCTGGAGGTTTTATTCTGGCTTTTTTTTATTCTTGTAGTCCTTGTAGTTAATAAAGTTTCTTTATTCCTTTTAAATTTTAAGCCTGTTTTGCCCTTCTCCTAATCCATATCTCACAGTGAGAAATGAGTAAGTGCCCTGGTGATTTTAGCCAACGCTAAAACCCACCAAACAAATGCAGAAAGAGATGGTAGAGGAAAAGGAGTAAGAAAAGTGTGTGAGCAATGTGAAAGAGTTATATCATGATATAAGCCAGCTCAGATGTGACATCAGCCTTTACCAGAGTTCTATGAAGAAGCAGGCAGGAAAGGAATGTGGAGAATAAAGACTGTGTTTTAAAGTGTTCTAAAGAAACTCAGTTTTCCTGCAGCTGCTCCATGAGGCTCAAATAAACTCCAGTCTGTCTTTCCTCAAAACAACTAGGTTTTATGTGACAAAAATATGCTGTTACCACTCACATGTTTATCATGGTGTAATGGCTTGGCTCTTACCCAAAATGAGCACCCCTTTTCCTTAGTCATCTATAATTATAACCTTAGTCAAAGCAGTTCTAGAAGAAATGAAACATAGATTTTATTTGTGTACCCAGTTGTTCCGTCTTTAAGTGAAGTCCGTTTAAATGATATATAGTTACTTTTATTGTCTTTGTTTTATCAAAAATTTCAGAAAAAATTGTGTGATGCCTACATATATATTTTGAATATATTTCTGGCTTTATACTAATAGTAATCAATATTTTTACTAATCTAGCATAAGCATTAATTTATTACCTTAAAACAGACTTCTTTTATGTCTTTTTCTTGTGTGTGCAATGGAAGATTTTTTGATATTCTCTACAGCTTAATCTTCTTGTCTTCAAGCAGTTGAGATTGTAATAGATACACAATACACCTATATTATTATCATAAGGAAAAATAACTATAAGCAGTTTAATGTTATGGATCCTCTTTTCTACTTTTGAATTTAGCTTCTGCAGCATAAATACAGCACAACTACTAGTTTTGTATAACATAGAGCTGCCAACTCTTCTGTCACTTAAATTGCAGTAGTCAGATATGGAATATAAATATAAATTAAAACTTCTACTGTTGTTCAAAACAACATATATGTGGTCTATATGCAATTCTGGTTAGCACAGAGAAAAATCTCCCATATTGTATATACCTTTAGAATTTAATTCTGACTGCATTCAGTGCTTTTACCAAGGATTTACTGAAGGTGGTTGTCAGGAAGGGATGACCTGGAAGATTCATGAGGAAAGCCTAGAGACTGTGGATGGAGTTTACCATTTAGGCCAAAGCTGCTGAAGGAAAGTAGTTACTCATTCTGTCTTTGCCAACTGTGCTCCACTATTAAGTATGTTTTATTGCTTAACCCTCAACAAGATTGTCTACACTGCCTAGAGCATGAAATACTGGTATAGACTGCATGTTAAAACCCTGGAGTGTGGAGCCAGGATCTTTGAAAAAGCAGACTACTTCAGGTAGCTGAAGTAGTCTGAAATAGCTTTGCAGGAACAAAAAGAACATATGCATATTTGTTCTCTTACGGGAAGGTCTTATGAAGCATGGGACACTAGTGTAAGCATTTGAATTTGAACCTGAGATGGTTTTACTTATGATGTGTGGTACTTATAAACTATGTTTGTTGTGAGCTTCAACTGGTATTTTTTTGTTCCAGAAAGCATTAAAGATTCTTCTAAGGAATAACCCTGTGGCCATGAAAAGTTTCTAAGAGCTGTTCTCCTGAAAATATGTGTAATTGCTCACCAGTCTCTGGGAAAGGAAGTTTCTTTTTTTTTTTTGTTCTCTTTTTATTCCTCCATCTCTCATCCACATACACAAAGGCAAACACAATCAGCTTCTGCCTGAAGTCATTGCAGAAAATCAGTTTCCCCTGATTGTCCACTTTTACATGAATTTTCAGTGCCTCAGTTGCTCATGATGCTGAATTATGTGTTTCTCAGTCTCATTGCTATTCAGAGTCTGGGCACTGCACCAGTGTACTTTCATGAGCTGTGAAGGCAGCTTAGAGAGGCTTCTTGAAATTCTTCCCTATGACCACCACCTCTTTCAGTAAATATTGTTGCTGCAAATCAAATGGACTATATAGCAACTTCTACTGAAGAAGAGGAGCAGGAGAAGATTTATCTCTGTGATAAATCTTGACTCTAAAAGTCAGAAAAGCCAGTTTCTTAAATGTTTTTTGGCATGGCTAACTCAAGAGCTGCTACATACATGCAGTGTATTGACTGATATACCTGCTTTTCCTCGGTATAATAGGAGCTTCTGTTGGCTCTAATTTTCACTTCCTGATGCATTGCTTTTAGAAAGCACCATTATGTTTATTCCCTGTGTAAAACCTACTGTTCATGCAGTAGAACTATTCCCATTTGAGAAGCAAATGCTGCAAAAGTCACCAAGTACCCATGACAGAATTTACATGGATGTAGGTCCCAAACAGAATAATAGGTTTAGCCTTTGTAGTGTGTTTAGCAGTAGCAAAAATCTAGTAGCTGCCAGTGCACCTACTAGAAATATATACTCATTTCCTGCTGCAAGATATGAATTAGGAGGAGGGTAAAGCAGGCTCAAGATATAAAAGGTATAAAGAAAACTTTATTAGCAGTGTTGTAAATGAAATCAGAATTTTGACAACTAGGTCTCTTGAGTTAACAGCAGTTTAATTGAAAATGAATACAATTTAGTAAATTGAATAATAACACAGTATACAAGACTATAGTTTAGTAAAATAATAAAATTTAGCAAAAATACAATTTATATATATATAATTTACCGGTAATTAAGTATGATTAAAGCATAAGCAAAACTGACCGGGGTACAGGAAGGGCTTGTTATCCCACCTCACATACAAAACTGACCAGGGTATGGAGAGGGTTTCCCACCCTGCCTCACATACAAAACAAAGCACTTCAAACGAATATATTATTATATATATTGTGTATATATATATATATATAGTATGCTTATACATATTCATTAATGTTTCCCGTAAGTTTCCTCCTAATTACGATTTTTATGACTTTATGTCACTTTTCTTCACAGCACATGCTTCACTTGTTGTTAGGGGATCTTCAGTCTTCTTTTGGTGGTCTTTTGGATGAAGGCTTACACTCATCTTTGCTGTCCTCTGGATGGCCTCACAGGTTTGCATGTGTGTACTAAGCGTTGTGTTATGTAAGTCTACTAATTAGTCTTACATTTATTAATTTTTAGGCCCTATGCCTAAAGTCGTTCTAATTTTGTCCATCTCAAGGCCATTTTCATCTTGGGACATCACTTATCTTTCAAACTGTATCCTGTACCTCAGTTTTAACATGTAACATCTGTAAAGGGGTGCATCTGTCTTGTAACACTGATTCTTTTGATTGCTTCTAATAATAACTTTCCAAATAGTTACAATTTAGTTAGCATGAATCACTTCCATTTATTACAGCAGAACTAAAAAAAAAAAAATAAGAAGAATCAGAATAAAACCTTCTGAACACTTCTCCGCCCCTGCCCACAACCTCTTTTCTTTCCCACTGACAACGCAGAGACAAAACCTGGGATTTTCAATCAGTTACCACCTCTACAGGAGTCTTTCATGAATTCTTATAGGGACAGGAGTTTCTCTCACCAGGCAATGGAGACTTCCTCACAAGAAACAGTTCTCCTGTGGCTTGAATGCTACAGCACTATATATAATGCTGTATATAGCAAATTAGCCACCCGGGAAAGGAAAACCTGTTCATAGTGTGAAAGTCCCTCCCATGCTTTGCAGCTTTCCCAAAGCTGCTTTAATGGGCCTTGTCAACTTATGGGGTACTATTTTAAGGATGAGCTGTTCTAGCATAAAAAATCCCAAGAGTTCTCTGATCTTGTGAACAGAGGCTTTTCTTCTTCTATCCCTGGGGCAAAGTATCTCATCTCTCTCTGTTCATGTTTCTCATTGGATTACAGCTTTTCAGAATCCACACACTCCAGCACGAGGGCCCTTTTCCCATGGGCTGTGGGTGGATACTGCATCCCCTCGTGCACTTCATAAATTACAAGGAAAAAACAAAGTCTGATATATCAAAGATATATCTTCACCACAGCCTTACAAAGAGAATTTCAGCCCAAGAAAAAGGCATCTCCTCAATCCCCTCCTAACTAGAATTTGACTCCTCCTTTACCGACCTCAGTGGCCCATGTTGTTTTCCTTATATGTCTTCACCCTTTCCTTTTCCTGATTCAGGAGAGAAATGGTGTTCATAGGTTCATTTGTTCTCAGGCTTTATCAACTGAAACAGTTTGTTAGAGTTCTGCAGTGCTGCAAGGTTGATCTTCATCCAGGCTGTGCACTGGGGAGATCGTTCCCCGTGTCTCTCTCTGCTGGTCTCACAGTCTCTGCCGACCCTGTGCGAGCCGTGCTGGCCGCCAGCTCCACTCAGTGCTTTTCTTCACGTGGAGCGCCAGAAAGAAGAAAAGGTGTTGCTGCCGTTTTTGTCCTTCCCTCAGCAGCACAGCTGGCTAAAAGCAGCTAAATAAGAGAAGTTCATTGTGAGCCATGCTGAGGCAGCAACAGCCACATGCCGTTGTTCTGGTCATGCTGATTTTTCGGCCCTACAGTCCTGGCCACGTGGCCGCTCCCAGACTGGGCCAGCAGTGGCTGCTCCTGGCCCCCAGCTCCTCCTGTCCTCAGGGCCATGGAAAAAGGAGCAGTGGGTTCTGCTGGGAAGGGGCCTGGCCCCACTGGAAGGGGCCCAGTGGGCTCCCCAGTAAGGGGCTTGGCAAGCCTGCTCACCACCCCTCAGGGGGCAGAAAATCTCGGCCAGGACACATGGGCCTCTTCAAAAGCTGGAAGCCAAGAGAGATTTCCCGGGCTTGCCTGTCTTTAAAATGTGAATTTCACAGAGGTAGACCCAGTCTAAGTGGTTCAATAGGTTGTCAATTCTCAGAGCTAGCCAGCTATTAGTTTTTGCTAGGCACAGAGGAATCTCTTAGCAGCCCCTCTCAAAAAAAATCATCTCCATGGGTGGCTTCTTCTCTCCTCACCAAATGTCAATTAAGGCAAAACCAGCACAGCCTTCTAATTATTTCCAGTAGAAGTGAAATTAAAAGGCTTAAAATACATGGAAAACTAGTTTCCTGCTTAGTTACACTCCAAGCTTATTGACACTAGAGTTTTAGAATAAAATATAAAATATATGGCTTTTTTGTCATATTTCTTTAGGTAAAAAATAAAGGCCATCTGGATCTAACAGGTGACTTCTTTCTCCAGCTCTGTTCAGAGGGAGCCTTTGCATTGTCTTCTTGAAAGACATTAGAGCTCAGAGGAACGATTTCAAAAGACCAGTGCATAAAAGCATCTGTTTGTCCCATGAATGCATTTTTCCTTCCTGTATATTGATGTCTTACACTGCACTCTGACCACCCTAAAGATACATATTTGAACAGTATAGCTCTAAATGTAATGCTTTGCCTGCATGCCCATAACAGAGTATTCATTGCTATTTTTGGTTGACAGAACTTATAATATATTTAAGGGCAGCTGTCATAGGGCTGGAAAGATCTGGTACACTGGATGAATACAATAAAATCAACATTACCACATTCCTTATGTTTTTGCTTTACAAGGCTGAGTAATTTCACAAGGTAAGTAGTTATGAAGGCCATCCTAATTAGATTATCATGTGTGGGAACTGACAATGGTCAAATAAGAGATTTTTAGGCTTCAGGCATTAGTGTGAGGCTCTGTGAAACCAAGTCACATGACTTTTTCAGACTGCCCTGAGAAGTGTGGCCTGGGAAATCACAAGGAGGAATCCAAACAGGTCTTAGAGAAGGAAAACAACCTTGGCAGGTGTTGTTTGGATCCTTGCTGTTAATTTGTAAGAAACAGTCAAGGCATATTGTTCCCAACTGTACAATGATGGTGATGTATTGGTTTAATGACCAATGAGAGTTTTATCTCTTGGACCTTTTCGGATGTCTCAATAAAAGATCTGGAATAACAAAACTTACTCTCTTGTGCAACCCAGCTAAGAGAGTCTATGTCATGCTTCTGCTGTTCCTAAAATAGTGTGACAATCATGCACAAACCTGCATTTCATATTCTTGAAACTCGAGCCATATAACCTTGTTTTGTGTTTCTAACCAGATGAATCACAGAATCAGAGAATCACTAGGTTGGAAGAGACCTTCAAAATCATTGAGTCCAACCCATGCCCTAAGACCTCAACTAGACCATAGCACTGAGAGCCACATCCAGTCTTTTTTAACACATCCAGGGATGGTGACTCCACCACCTCCCTGGGCAGTCTATTCCAGTACTTTATCACCCTTTCTGTAAAAAACTTTCTCCTAATATCCAGCCTATGTTTCCCTTGATGCAGTTTAAGACTGTGTTCTCTCATTCTGTCAGTTGTTGCCTGGTGAAAGAGACCAACTCCCACCCAACTACAGCCACCTTTCAGGAGCTGTAGAGAGTGATAAGGTCACCTCTGAGTCTTCTTTTCTCCAGACTAAACAACCCCAGCTCCCTCACCTGTTCCTCACAGGGTTTGTGTTCCCAGCCCCTCACCAGCCTCGTTGCCTCCTCTGGACGTGCTGAACATCCTTCCTGAACTGAGGGGCCAGAACTGGACACAGCACTCCAGGTGTGGCCTCACCAGTGCCCAGGACAGGGGGACAATCCCTGCCCTGCTCCTGCTGGCCACACTATTGCTGAGCCAGGCCAGGATGCCATTGGCCTTCTTGGCCACCTGGGCACAGCCTGGCTCATGTTCAGCTGCTGTCACCAGCACCCCCAGGTCCCTTTCTGCCTGGGCACTGTCCAGCCACACCGTTCCCAGCCTAAAACGTTGCAGGGGGTTATTGTGACCAAAATGCAGGATTCAGCTAAAATCCAAGGAAGCAAGTATTGCCTAAAGTAAATCCTTCCTTCTGAGTTTACCTAAACCAAGAACATAAAGAGTGGTTCTTAAGTTAAAAGAAAGTGTAAACACAAACCATCAGGCCTGCTAAAAGCTAACCAGATCATCTCAGTTGTAATTTTTGAACTGTGTGTGTCATAAAGACATCAATTTTCCTTCTGCTATGCAGAGCAAGTAGCTAGACTTTGATAAATATTAAACAATATAATATTCTCTAGAGTCTTGAATTTTTTAAGTAATATTTTTATTTCTAGCAGGCAAAATGCTGTCTGAAAAGCTATACCAGTGAATGCTAGAGAATCCAAAGAAAGATTAAAATTTATTGCCAGCACAGCATTAATTGTCATTCCTCTGCATTTCATTACAGTTATCAGAAACATGGGCAGAAGTTTCTCAGAGAATAGTTTCAACTGAATAATTAATTTCTCTTCTTAATCATATATAGACATATATTCTTTAGAAGTAATTGTCCACTTATTTTTCTGTCATTATTTTTAAGTATCTCATTTTTGATGGATCATAATATACTCAGTTTTCAAAAAATACAATCTAATGAATTTTGTCATAGTTTTTTCTTCCAACTTTTTTTTTTTTCTGTTCCTAGCATTCCTATCAGAGCAGCAACTATGATGAGATAACAATATTATCTTTTTTTTACAAGAAAAGAAACAGGGGCTGAGGGACTTTCTTAAGCCAACAATGAGTCAGTGGGAAAGGCAGAATCCAAGCCTACTTACAAGTGAATTTCTGACCATGTTTACAGTTCCATAACAAGCAGCTTGGCATTTTGATTGCACTTGTGAGAATGCAGATTAGACTTCAATTAGGCAGGTTAAAAATGAGAAGCATGGAAGCTGGCTGCAGTGAGAGTTTCTCTGCTTTGTGGCAGGGTAAGGGTTCCTTCCCTGAGGACTGTCTGTTACTCCTTGCTAGAAAATGCTACTGCAGAGGAACAGCTAATGAAATTACTTGTGACCCATCATCAAACTGGAAACTGGCCTTCCCTGTTTAATGTCTTAAAATGACACAATGGTTTCCACAGTGAATATCTAACTGTGCACTCTATGGCCAACTGCCAGAATTTTTCTCAGTACCTTATGCAAAAGTCATGATGACAGATCTGGGTTCATTTGCAAACATTAATACAACACATCCTGTCTTTATCTACCTGCCTTTATGTTCTCATTTTCTGCACAATTTGCAAGTTCCAGAGCACTTGGGACAGACTAAGAAAACAGACTGATTAATTCCCTTCCTGATTAATTCCTCTGCACCCTCAGCCCTGCATACCAAATGAGCATGCCAATAGGAGTTCCAGGCACAGTGAACTAAACCAAGATAATATGGCTGAACTTTCCCTTAGTGTTCAATTGTCATTTTGTTGAGATGTGTACAATTTTGCTATGTGTAAAAGCAAGAGACATCCAAAATATGAATATACCAAATAGATTAAGAGGCAGTTGCAGATATTTGAGATGGGATGTGATGATTTCTCTGAAACAATGGAAATGCTCCCCTTTAATGGAACTAATGGTGACCTAATGCTAGAGGCTACTGTCAGCTCCCTAGCATGATAATATATTGCATGTATAACAAGGAGGACAGGGAACTGTTGGAAGCATTTAACTTGGAAATATGGAGTAAAATGGAGATAGACAATATGTCATTAATCATGTATGGAATCTGCCAACCACTCAACATCTCTACCCTGGTGAACAAATTACTACCTGCTTTTAAAGACTCCAAATGATTATAAAGTTGATCTGACATTAAAGGCTGAGTTGGAGCTCCTTCCTTGGTTTTGATTTTCAGCCTAAGTGTTCAAATCTGAGAGAAGGAAGATGCCTCTAACTGAAAGCTAATGAGATCTACAGGGGATCAGCATCTCACAAAATTACATCCTCACATTTGACCTCCAGAGGCTTATTCTTAATATCCCTGATGAAAGAGGACTGATGTCTGAGTAGTCTGATGATTGGTGTTTTAAGTACCTATGCAGAATAGAAAATCAAGCAATGATTTTTTCTTCCTGAGTCATGCATAGCTAAGGGACCCAAAAATAGCTATTAGGTTGTTTCCTGCCACAACAGCCTCTTCTAACACAGCTGCAGAGTATTCATGGGAAGTACTTGATAAAATCACCATGATATCATTAGCAGCAACTGTGTTTCTGTCTTGAAATGCTTATCAGAGAAGAAAAAGCAAGAAAAATTAAATTATATTAGAACTAGATGTGAATATATTTGTTTCCTCATTAATTTTTATATTTCTGGCTGAAAAATATACAAGCTGACTATATGTAGTTCTTTCAACTGTTTCTTCTTTTCACCTTTTTTTTTACTTGTCTATTGTTATTATAGCAGGAACTTTCAAAATAAAATCTAGTGAAGTGTAGAAGAATTCATGAACTGTAGCTATTTCTGTAATTTTCATTAATTACTGGGAACTTTATGCTAACATCATACTGAGGGAAGACAGACAAGTCAGATGCAAAATGAATGAACACAACATCCGCACATCTCACTGAGTGTGTGTATATCTGATAAAATTGGTCAGATTCTTTCTTTAACCGATCAACCTGTCATCAAGAGTAGGAAAAAAAAATCATACTGCTTGGTTTGAGAGCCTAAACCCCATTGTTTATGGCTACTACTTCCCTTGACCATCTGCAAAACCTTAAACATGTAAATTCATTACACAGCATTTGCTACTGTGCTGCTTGAACAACCCTTTTGGAAATGCAGAAATTGTTTGACAGGACAAACTCTGTGAAAATTCCTACCAGAGCAGAAGTCCCAGAACCCCTCTTTCTTGATCATCTGATTGATCTAAGCTATTGTCAGCACTGAGTCATCTATGCCATCCAGTGGTCATTCAGATTGGTGATGTGGCACTGACAAAACTATTTGGTTGGCCATATTTAAGAATTTCTCTGCCTTATAGAAATTGATGTATGCTCTATTCTGCTGTCAGAGCTTCCTCTTGTCTGGGTCAGATCTTCTGAATAAAGGTATAGAATTGCATCCTCAATACAAGAACCATTCTTCTGACATACAGAAATTTTATGCTGATGACATTTCACCGTGAATAGAAGTCCTGTTGCAAAAGCATTACATAAGCAATATATTTGGCATGTAATTTAAATGTGTTTTTAAATTTGACTATGCATGCACTGCTAGTACATATCTCTACAGGTATATCCACAGTTCCAAGCATGGACTTTAGTTCCATAATTTCTATAATCTTTAACCACAATCTGCCCATCATGATGAATATAAATCACTTTGAACTCCTCTTCAATGTTTTGCAGAGTGTTAAGTCCCTTTTTCATGAAATAGCTGAGCAGATATTTTTAAGATTTTTGAAGTTAGAGTTGGTACCAAAACCTGTGCCAGAAGACAAGTTACTGCCACCTTCAGCTGCAGGTGGAATTTCTCTCCCCTGCCTGGGCAGGTCACTGGACATGCAGATGCATAGTGGTAAGAGTGCTCACATTAGGTGGTGGTGAGTCAAGAATCAGATGTTTCCATTCTTCCCCAGGGACACACAGCATAGGGAGATGCCTTTAAAGGGAGAAGTGTGAAATGCCTGTTTGACCTGAGTGACCTTACTGCAGACAAGACCATGGTGCTGTGCAATAGAAAGTGAAAATGACAAGTTCTCCTGTTTCTACACAGCAATGAAACCATTGCATGTAGACTATGAGGATGCATGATATGTGATGGTGTTTGTGGTGCTGTGACCCAATAGCCATGGCAACAACAGTGGAAAGATAGATTAACCCAATGCTCTTTCCCATCAACAAACATCAACATCAGCAAAACTGTGGTGATTTATGCTGGTCCTTTATCCACAAGATGAAAACTGCATTTCAGTTCTATGTTGCAGTTCTAGTGGTTGCAAAGTTTAATAGTGAATAGACCAACAGTAACTTCTGTTCTGAGAATAAGAAGACGAAGAAAAAAAAAATCCCTTACAGAACTCTTTGCTTGTCTTTCATTGTAATGCAGGCTTGTCAAGTCTCATGTGATGAGCATCAAAATTGTTCTTTTAGCAACTGCTTTCTCATTCCCTACTGTGGCATCTCCAGTTCATTCATCAGCAGTGTGCTGCCATGCAGCCTTGACGTGTGAGTCTGGTCTGTTGGGATTTTAAGTATTTGCAGAGTCTGCCAAGGTCACAAACCCAAGCATCTATACAGCAGTGCAGAATCTTCATCTGTTGCAAATACAACATGGTTTACCCCATGACAAGATTCTATGTACTTTATCTGTCTTCTAGCCTGACAAGAACTCCCCACAGACTTTTTTCAATGGCTGTGTATTGGAGATCTGTGTTTGAGACAGATCTTGTCTGAGTGCCAAATGCACTATCAGTTTCTAGCTTAATTTCAGAACTGTAATTTGTTAATTTATGCTCGCCCTCTTGATGAAATAATGTGAAAAATGGGAAAGAAACATTTCTGATGTCTCTAATCACCATTTTCTTGCTTTCTATGTTTCCTGTTTACCTATTCAAAAGAACTCATACTATTTTTTTAAAAAGAAATTTCTAAAGAGGACATACCCCAAGATTTACATTTTACAATCATAAGGCAAATTTGAAAACATGACAAACTGAGCGAGAGTGAACGACCTTTATTGCTTTGTGAAATACTTGTGTTTCTCTTTTTTTCTGTTCTCTGCATCCAAAGTCCAATCCTAGGATAAGTCAAACTGCATGCTGCAATAGAAGAAATACTGTTTTCTAAAAGGTTAGGGCAAAAAAAGATAGCTATTTGACCTTATGGAAGAGAACATGACAGAAAACATTGTCAAGTGGTAGTGATCTTTCATAATGGCTAGAATTATGTACCTTGTAAAAACCTTTATTTTCTGAAATTAAAAATTGAAAAGATTTGTATGTTGATCTAAGAATTACAAGAAAGGAACTATGATCATTAGTTAACTGTCTTTGCCTTATTGTTCTCCATATTAACTCAGATTTCTTCTGCTTCTGAATCTCACATCTCTAGCATGGCCTACATTTTGAAAGTTTTGAAAGCACAGAGAATATTTGCTCCCAATAGATGCACTGAACTTGTGAAGATAACATCACATCTGTGTTATCTTTACGTATGTAGACCTCTAGTGCAAAATTGAGAAACAGCTTTGTTAATGTGTCCAACATTTCAGAGTTCATGCATTCAAAACAACTGACTTGATTACAAACCATCTGCCTCCTGGTATATTTATTTGTGATCATTATTACAAGTTTTCCTACGTTGCATATGTAGATCTGAAAGTTATTGTTTATCTTGTATGTGCTATAGAATAGTGTGTTGGGCAAAAACCAAGCTGTGTTATAAAGATTAAAAAGTGTCCTAAAATCACAGTGTTCTACATCCACATAAGTCAGATTGACTCCATGAACTATCTTACATGCAGCATGTTCATTCATGTTCATGGGTTAGTTTTTGTGATGACTTATGTTATTTGAATGACTGTTTTTGCCATAGCCTAAAGAAAACTAATACTTCTTTTACTTCCTTTAGTTTCAATTAGCAAGAATTTAGTTTCAATTTTCTGTGAATCTCATTTGGTATGAGCAAAAAAAAAAAAATAATGTAATTGTTGGAAGAAAAAATAAAAAAGAAGTAGTTTAATCAGTATACCTGAAAATCTGAATTGATATTCATGACTACTTCTCTGATGTTTCTACTTCACCTGTCTAAAAGAATAAGGTATTTTACTAAACTGGATTCCCTGTATGTTAACACCTGGTTAACCTAGATTATTTCACCTAGGTGAAAATACCTAGTTCATAAAAATTAGGTTTAAAAGGGAGCTTCAAGTACACCGTGCTTCAAAAATTTTAATATATTATGACTCAGTGATTACTAATCAACAGAAACTGTTGACCCATGAATACACTGCTCTGTGGACAAGAGTATTTAGGACTATCATCACAGCAGGCCACTGGACTACTATGCTTGAGATAAGAAAGCTTGCTTGTGTCTAGCACTATACTATTTCATTCTGGTCCATTTCTCTCTGATACCATCTTCAAAAGCCTCTGAAGAAGACAGAAAGAAAGAGGTGAAATTTCTGCCAGACAACAAAGAAACAAAAATGGAGAAATAAAAAATTACCTCAGTATCATCTCTTCAGCCAACACACAATGCAAAATGACAAGGGCAGGCTGGGTGGAGCTCTGAACAACCTGGTGTATCAGATGGAGTACCTGATCAGTGCAGAGGAGTTAGAACCAGATGATCCTTTCCAACACAAACCACTCTATGACTGTACAAAATCAGTGTTATTTCTGCATTTTTAAGCATTTGAAAATTAAGAAAGAAAAATTATTGTTTATGCATATATCTGTTGACTTTAACATTTGCACTAGAAGAAAAAAATCCCCATGCTTTACAAAGTGGTGTATGATGACATAGAAGTAACACAGCTTTATATTCCATTAATAGTTGCCTGTATGGAGCTTTTGGGTGAAAGACAGCTTCAAGACTTCATTGCTAAGATAAATGCAAATAAAATGGAAAGCTGTGGAGGATCTTCGTCTTGGGATAAATTTAGGAACCTGGCATCATTTAAGTCTAAAATTTCTAATGTATGTGCAGTAAATCTACTTTAAAAGTTTAATATAATAGTAAATCCATTGTATCTATTTTCTAAATTCCATAATCAAAAACTTCTCTGAATTCTTGAATCTACTGTTTCATATATCTATTCAGCTAGGATTTAAAGTGACATTTCAGAATGAGAAATGTTTCATGGTAAACTATAGTTTAATATATATTCAGGATTATGTGATATATTTATAATATCTTCTAAAATCAAAACCCCATGAAACAAAGCTTTCATAGAAGAAAAATGCTCTCTGCTTTTTCCCTAATTGCAATTGATAACACGTATAATGTGCCCTGTTTTTAGAGGGAAATGGGTTGTTACTCATGATTTTTGGTAGGTATTCACCTCAAATCAATAGTAATTTTGACAAAATTGCTTGCATTAATTAAGACTAAATAGCATGCATTAAAAAAACCCAAAAGTGACTCTTTTAGACCTACCCATGCAGGTGGGTCTAAAATGCTGAGCAAATTCAAGATATCTGCAATGGCAGAAAGAGCAGCATTCTGTTTCATGCAGGAAAGAAGAGTGAGCTCCAAAAAATGCACAATGTCTTTGAAAAGTACTTACTTCCTATCTTCATGTTATAGTGGGGTATGTGTAAAAAGCTGCAAATGAAATTTAAAACTTGCAAAGCTAGAATGAAATTTCTTCTGACGTACACTTTAATGCATGTTCATGTCTCTGTGATGCGATTTGTTTGTGTCACAGCTCCTATGGGTGGTCCACTTCATGTGGTGTATACCACATATGTAAAGTGGATAACCCACAGGGCAAACTGCAGAACAGCTGCCTCAGCCACCACTGCTGCCTTCTCCTGCCCTTTTATCTGCCTGGGATGTATCAAACCCTGGGCAGACATTCCCAGAGTCACCCATTTTCACCCTTTCATTAGAGCAGAATTGCCATATTTTAAATCTGGAGCAAGCACCCTTTATACATTTTTCTACCCTCTATAGACCTGTCCATTTGGGTCCAAGGTAAATATGGACTCTGCATTAGAGGATGAAGTTATGCAAAAAGTGCTGAGACAGGTATTTGAAACTTCTTGAGTGATGAAGCACCACCTCATAATGACACCAGTACAGACATCAAAAACGGCTGCCACCATTCAGAAGTTATGTCCCCATGTCCACGCGGGGCTATGGCCATGGCTCAGCAGCACAACGCGGAGCTGCCCGACCCTGTTTGTCAGCGATCGGACAAAAGCCAAGCAAGCCAGGAGAAAGGAGGACAGCGGGATGCGGTGAGGAGACAGCCCAGGAACTATCACTGTGCAGAGCAAGGACACTGACCAGCAGTCCCCAAGCTGAAGGGCGCTCGGCCACTCAGCCCCAGCGCTGGCTGTGGGCCACGGGACCCGGCCGTGAGAACGGGACCAGCCCGAATACGGGACCGGGATAACGGGGAGGGAGTGGGATAACGGGGAGGGAGTGGGATAACGGGGCGGGAGCGGGATAACGGGGAGGGAGTGGGATAACGGGGCGGGAGCGGCCCCGCGGCACGGAGCCTGCCGGCGCGCCCTCCCCCTGCCCGCAGAGGGCGCTGTGCTCCGCCGTGCCCGCGTGTGCCCGCTCCGCTCCACCCAGCGGCTCCCCGAGCGCCGCCTGCGCTCCCCGGGCCGGCGCTGCTGCTCCTGGCTGCGGGCGGTCAGGCCGGGACGGCAGCGCATCCGCCGAGTCGGCGGTGCCTGCTCCGCCCGCTCCGTCTCTGCTTTCCGCCTCAGCACGAGCACAGTGCGCTGTGCCCCAGCCCCACCAGGGCGCTCCCTCTCCCCGGCCCCGCCGCCTTCTGCGGCCCCGATAAGAGACCGCGGAGCTCCACGCTCGCCGCGCCGCCCGCTCCGGCCCCGCCCACTCGCGGCCTGGCGCCGAGCACCCCGGGAGCTGTAGTCCCTTCTCTCGGAGCCGAGGGCGAGGGACCCGGACAGAAGGACTACGACTCCTAGGAGGACACGCGAGTGAGGGCGGGGCGGGCCGGGGGCGGAGCGGGGACAGCTCCGGTGCTGATCTCGACGCGGGTTTGCCGGCAGAGCCCGGGCGGGCGGCGGCGGCTGTCGGCGTGCGGGAGCGAGCGGCAGCGGGCGGGCGGCGGGGCCGCGCCCGGCGATGAGGCACGAAGCGCCCATGCAGGTCGGTCCCCAGGCCGGAGCCGGGCGAGGGGTGAGGCGGGCGCGGTGCAGCTGAGAGCCGGGACGGGGCAGGAGTTCATCCGCCCGGGCCGCCGGGCCGGCTCTGCTGCTGAGGGTGGAGGGTGAGGACACCCCGTGCGTATAGAGGGACTGGGCCGTGTGCGACGGGTCGTGTCCGCGGGAGGGAGGGCACGTCGGGGGGCAGCCGGGCCGCGGGCGGGTTCCGAGTCACACTCGGGCACATCGAACGGTGTTTTTCAGATACTGCCCCTGGAGCGCCGGTCGCAGCTCTCCTGGGAGTGACTGGCTGTCAGGTGTTGGATGATGAGCTGTACCGAGGTGCTGCCCAGGTGCGCAGGAAGTTGGCACCATTACTGTGTAGTCATGGAGCAGTTGTCCGCCGACATCGGGGAGAGGTGGATCGTGGCTAGAGCTGGGGGTAGCAAAGAGGGGCCCCTTTGCAGCTGTTGTTATGTAGGGAAAGATGTAATTGCACTGCATCAGCAGATGCCAGACAGATACAAGTTATGTTATGCAGAGTTTTTAGCAGTTTCTGGGTTGTTGTCTCAAAACATTTTTTGCTGGTGAACTGTATTCAGTTATTAATTGTGGCCTGTTTTGTAATCCCACACAGGAGCTCTGGAGACCCCAGACTATGCATTTGAATATATGATTCTTTTTTCAGTAGAAAAGCGTATTGGTAACAATCATTTAACAATCAAGCGCAAAGAGCACTTTTTCAGTCTGTTATGATTTAAGTTATGAACTGCAGCTCTGTTAGCTAATGTTTTTCATGCTGGGTATCTACTCAGGCAGTAATAAAATTCAGGCTAAGGGAAGATCTACAACCTTTTGCCTGCTACATGTATGTGTCAGAAATGTTTATGTGGTATTTTCCATTTATTCACATGTTTGTTGGTCTGCTGAAGACACATTTATTATGTATTGGCTTTGGAGAACATTTCATTAAAGGAAATTTTGCTAGTAAAGGGAGATAACTGTAGACTGGTTTCCACTATATTTGACATATCTGACAGGTTGTTAAATTCACCAAAGTTCTTAAATAGTTGTGGAAACAAAATAGTAATGCAACATTAAAACAGAATCTAAAGAAAGGAGAGTTCAGAAATTAAAAAAACAATAACAAAAATAAATCTTTACATGACAATCAGAGAACAGCGTCTTGGTTTTTATCCAGATTGTCAGAACAAACGGAATTATAGTTGAACATAATTGAGTAAAAGTCAGCAGAAATGCAGCCTCAAAATGAAGAGAGACAGCAGAAAGCTGTAAACCCCCAAATAAATTCCATTTTTTCAAGACTGCTGACATGGTCAAACAGTGTCTGTTTATAAGCGTATCACATTCAAAATTATAATAATACACATCTGTATTTTTCCAATATATGAAAATGCAGTCTGGAACACTGAGTTTGTTTCTCAGTTGTAGTTTCTGCAGGTTTTGCTTTTTTAAAATTTTCTTCTGCTTACATTATTCCCAGGATACTTATATATTATTCTTATCAGTGGTTCCAGTAAAACAATTTTCTGTTGTGTATTCTTCTTCTGCAGAATCCTTTGTTTTTCCACATTAGGATGGTTGAACCATGTTCAAACAGGGTTTAGATTGGCTGAACTAATTGCTAGATTTGTTTTTTTTAGCTATTTGATTTTCTATTACATGAAACGAATCTTCTGTTGCTTCTTTCCGCACAACAATTTGTAACAGTGTTACAGAGCTACCATCTCTGAATTGTAGAGCAAGAGTAAGAGTGAAAGTGCATGTCTTTTGATCCCATCAAAAACAACTCGGAGGAGAGTATAAGCTTTTAATTTTTTACATTTCCATCATGCAATAATTTAAAAGAAATCTAAAGTATTAAAATAGTTTAGCAGGATGAAAAAAAGGGCCCGAGTCCTGTTGCCATCTTTCTATGTTGGTGAGTTCTTTGTTTCAATCTCAAGCTCATGTAATATCTCTGAAGACAGGAAAGGCCAACAAGTACCAGAAAAACAGTCCTTCCAGGAAAGAGTTGCCTAGTGTAAAAGTTTGCTGCTGTCATCTGCTGCATGTAACTGAATCTGGATCACATTTTTTTCATTATTTTGCTATTTTTCACTATTTTAGCCATGTTTTCAAAGAGAAAAAAAAATTAGGAGTGCCTATGGGTATGGAGGGATTTTTAGTTCAAAAGTGATGAACTTTCTTTTCTGTGAAACACTGAATTCTGTATAGTTTCTGCATATTGTTTTAAGAATTGGTCTGAATTACTTGAGATGTCTATATATCTTTCTCAGTAATGTCCCTAAGGCTTTCATGATACTTTAAAAAGTGCAAGTTCAGTGGGAAATTCTCAGGGATTCATGCACCAATTCACCCGCTTCTAGTTTCACTCCTTGTCTGATTGTAGAATTCAGATCTTCCATGCAGCTGCACTTTGCCAAATTACAAAAAGAACTGCAGTTTGGATAACCTGTTTTTAGTGTTTATTAGAGCATATGGACATTAATGGTAGGTGGCAGATTGTAGAAAATGCTAGATCTGTAGAGATACTTTCTTCCACTTGCCAGGACATCAGATCATTTCAATGATGGCTGAGGGGAGAAAAAATTAGGAAGTGGAAAATAATTTGTAAATTATCTCCTTTGCCAAGGAAAGAAATGAAAAAAAAATAATTGTTAGTTTTTCATATCCTGTTGTCACTTACAATAGCTATGTCTAGACATCCAAACACAATGAAGAAGGGCAATAACAAGCCAAAATGCTGCTTACAGATATATACAGAAGTTATGATAAAATTATGATGAAAAATGGCCAATCAAAGCTATTAGATACAGGAGTTTGCATGGCAATTCAGCTCTTATCACTCACCTAAATGACTAAATAAGTCAGTGTTAGTTCATTCAGTGAGAAGCACTGCAGTACTAGAGCCTGCCAAGCCACTAAGTTCACAGAGAAACTTATATACACCTTTTAGTTAACCGATCTAGCCACATCTGGAGTCTGTAGTCCTTTCTTCTGTCATTTCCCCATTGTGGAAGCTTGATCCCTTGCTGGTTAGATACTTACTGACCTCCAGCTTAGAGGCACTCATGACTAGTTTATACTATTGATAACATCCAATGCTCCCGTATACATCAGTCTAAATAGTTCTCATTGCATCATGACCACACTACTATCCAGAGAAACAACTCATGTTTTATTTACTGGGTTTTTTTTGTTTGGTTCGATTTTGTTTCATTTTTATTTCTGCCATGAGATACACTCTTCTTTCTTCTGATCTTCCTGTTTAACCTTTCCGGTGTTTTCCCATTTGAACATAGGGACACACTTGATCAGAATTGTCATTAATGCTGTCTCACCAATGCCCTAGACAGTGGCATTAGTATTTTACTTACTGTCTTAGCCTAATGCAGCTTCTTTGGCAAACATAAAGGTACACAGTCTTTCCTAGTCTCATGACCCTGAGTGCTGTACTAAATAGAGTAAATGGCAGAAGGCTTTAGCCATCTCATTTTCATTCTTTCATATTCCCTGGTAAATCTGAATTTATTTCTTCTGGAGTACCTTGGCTGACACAGCTTTTATTTTTTCTTTTCATAGCTGCACTATTTTGGTGGCCTCCTAACATCCTGTTTTATACTAACCCACTTTCAACTCTATCTTAGGTTTGAAGGAGGGGTGTTTTGCATGATACCTAGAGTGGGAATTAGAAATATGTTTCCTAAGCTGCCCTTTTCATAGACAAAGTAAATTTAGGTTAAAAAAGAGAAATGAGGGATAGTTCGCTGGCTCAACACAAGAATCCAGATGTTAGAGCCTTGCCAAAACTGCTTTTCACTCATGTTACATTCTACTGTCCTGGGCAGCTCCTGTCAGTGTGGCCATATATGTGCTGGTTTTGCTGATATGAAGCAAGTAGAGCTTCTCGAAGTGTTTTAGACCTCACATTTCAGTGTTCTGCTTAAAAAAACCCTTTGCATTTTTAGCTACATGTTTCTAATTGGGCTGTGATACATTTACACATATACATGATTCTGACCTCATAATACCTTGAAGCAGATAAGCCTTTCCTGATGCTGCCAAGTACATTAGTTTACAAGCTGTGCTCTGCAGATGGCTGGCAATCAGTAAATTCCAAATAAGTGGCCAGTGCATTGTCTGTTGAACTCTGTAAATTCTTATTAATTGGTTAAAAAATAAATGATAAAGATTCATGAGAATCAGCTGTGGTCTTCATCTTTGGATATCAATGTGTTTGTTGAGATCACACCAAAAATACAAGAGAGTAAGCAGCTTGCCCAAGATGTAGAAAAGAAAATAAAAGTCACAGGATGCCTCTAATAGAGAAGATTAAAATCCAGTCCCTAGGTTAGTCTGATATTCTACCTCAAAAGTAATTAAATTCTTCATGATTGGGTCACAGTGTTCTTATACGTAAGGATTTTGGTAACATTTTAACTACTCTGATGATGTAAGTTGATCTACACTTAAAAGACAATTATGTGCAGTGAGTGTCACTCACCTGAACATCCTTCATACAGTTTAATAAGTTACAGTCATTGATTATTCCATTGTATTCCATTGTTTCAATATATTTTACAAAAGACAGAAAGATCACCTTGCAAAAGGCTGTATATGCAGGAAACTCCATTTTTACTAAGGCATCTGCTAAAGTCAGCTGCTGTATAGAAAGAAACAGAAGTGTATATATGTATACCCTGTGTACAGGAAAGAACCATTTTTCTTTCCACTGGAACTATGTCTGTGTAAACACTGGTCAGTCAGTGCTGTTTCACTCTAATCTGACTGAAGTGATCTATTAAAAAGGACCTCAGTTACCCCACTTTCAGGGGTAACTGAGGTCCTTTTCAGGGAGGGCTGCAACAACACTAGACAGAAAGAGAGTCTTGCACTTTGAAACAACTTTAAGTTCACTGATCAGTCTCTATCTATCATCACTGTAAATAGAAGCAAGACATTTTCTTTGGACTTAATGCCAATTTTCTCCTTTAAGACATGACTGTTAACAGAATTTTTAAAAGAAAACAACATATTTGCTAAAGGTGGGAAGGAATGAATCTCAGTGTTTTTAATGTCAGGTTTTCTTGCTTTTTGCACCATATTTTCCAGGGGCAAATCATCCTGCACTAAGCATGCAGAATGGGGTATGTGTGTAAGTACAAACTAAAATTGCGTGCAGGCCAGGGAGGTCACAGCACCCTGCACTGCTGAAGTAAAAAAGCTGTTCAGATTGATTCTGCCAAAGAATGAGGCCTGCCAAGGCCTAAAGAGTCACATCGGCAAATGTTTTGTTATGATCATGAAGGTGACACAGTTTCAAACAGTGTTCTGGCATTTGTTCTTAACCCTGCTCTATGTTCACCTCTTCTTTTG
Organism: Parus major; assembly: GCF_001522545.3. Lineage (NCBI taxonomy): Eukaryota > Metazoa > Chordata > Aves > Passeriformes > Paridae > Parus > Parus major. Next base: position 17,812,162 of record NC_031799.1, read on the forward strand.
GAATCAAGGAAATAGCTAAGCATGAAACTTAGAAAGCACATGAGTCTGAATAGAAAACTCTGCTTAATTATTAAACTTGCCTGTGCCCTTAAATAATCCATGTTTAAGGAGTTTAGAGATGTGCTGTAAGCAGGGAAGCATACAAAGCGATCCTTTGTTTGTCCTTGCACTATATTCAAATTGGCAACATAACTCCTGGCTTTGATGAGGAGCTAGAATCTGAGATCTCCTGTGTATAGGCTTTCTGTTCATTGTCTTGAGCTTAGACTTCTGAGTCGACTCTCAAGTCTGTCCTAAGTCCTCTAGGAAATGGCCTGAGTCTGCTTTTGATGCTAATGAAAATAACACTGTGGATTTTCTCTTCAATTTTAGTAAATAAGGGCAAAATTGTACTGAAGAGAAAACTCAGTGTGTTTTGTTGAAAACAAATGCTTGTTTAATATATCCATTTAACCTTTGAGAAAAGAACTCTTGTCAAAATAAAGGTATGCATTTTACTTTACTGGAAACAGAATATCTTAATGTTTGTGAGGTTTATGTGGTTCTCATCCATGTATGCAGTATTTAGATATAGGTGGGAACACAGCATTACTAGTGATTGCTTGCAGCATAATTTCCAAAGGCAGAACATGGCATCATCATGATCTTCTTCATATTTTACAAATACCTCCAATTGTAGGGACAAGTACCGTCAGGAGTGAGCTGACATATTAATACCTTGGGAAGTGGATTGCAGTGCATTCCATACTTAATTTTTAAGTCAGCAGCTTGCATTTAAGAAAGAGAAGCATTACAGGCTTATTCAAAAAGTTCAAGAGGACCAAGCATCTGTATTTCCCTTACAGTCAGCAGAAATACAGCTATTCCTTTAGTGTATCATTTAGATTGTGAGCATAATTTGGATTGTGCTTGGAAGAATTTGTCTCCTTGCTTGCCACAGTAGGAGTGAGTTTGGGGAGTCTTAGCAAATGCAAAATGCAAAATGCAGAATGGCAAAGACTCAGCAACTGCACAGAGCTTCTTTACACTAGTGTGGGCTCATTTAGGTTTTGGATAGGAGAAAGGATCACTATCAGTAGTCTAGGAGACTGGTTTGCTAAGCTAGTCTCTCCAAACAGTTTCAATTATTACCTCACTAATCCTCTTGGAGAAATCAGTCCCTTCCTATGCCCTTCCTAGGCATTTTTTATCATCCTGTAATAAGCAGACATATTCCTGGCTCTGAAATAAGAGCAGCTTTGAGTCTATGTTCAGCATGCCTGTAATTCTGCCTGTGATACTGCAAGTAATGACTCCATAAGTTTATGGCACAATGAAGGTGTTGGGCTTTTTACTTTTTTTTTTTTTTTTTCAGAAATGTTATGGAAACTGCTGCATGAGTAATGCATATAACCACACATAATTTAGAGGAACACTGAAATTTCTGTGGGTAAAGTCTGTATTTAAAACTATCCACAGGAAACACATTATTACTCAGGAAGGCTACACAATGTACATGGTTTAGCAGGACTATTATTAGAATCCAGGTCTCCTGATTTCTCTGCTCATTGAATCATGCTGTTTCTGAAGTGTTAGGCATTAAAGTACATGGGGATGAGTTGGAAGCTTCATAGAACTTAGAGCAGCAAATGGATGAAAGCTTAAACCTCTTTTTGTAACTCTTAAGCTGGTTGAAGAAGCTATGTGAAAGGCTTCCTAGGAGATAAAGTCAGATAAAGAATATGATATTCCTCCTTGCTACAAGGGGTAACTACTGCTTTCAGCTGCAGCACAACAGAAGGGAGCCAGAGGGGCAGTGGAACAGGCAGCTGTAGCAAGACATAGTGGTCACACATGACACCCACAGCCACTGCAGCCTTTGGTCTGATAGAACTTACTGACTTGTTGTTGCAAACTCTATGCAACATCAGCATGTCCTGTGTTATATTGCTTTGTAGTTACTTGTGAGAAGACTAATTTAATCAATATTTGATTTCCTTTTTCTTGTTTTCTAAGCAAAATACCCCCAAATAGTTATACAATATGGGACAGTAATGAAAGTTTCTGTCTTTTCAATAGAGATAATAAAGCTGAAAGATTAGTAATGTGTATGCTTGATACTATTCAGCTTTTTATTCTAAAGCTTCTTTCTTGCATGCCTGTTGAATAAGTGAATAAATATTAAGACCAATACCAACATTCAGGTTGCAAATGTGTAGGTACCCAATACTACATTTAATGAAGAAGGTAGTTCTGAAATAAAATTCTGAAATCAAACACTCCCTACTGAGTTTTTTCTATAAATCAAATTTATATAAAATATAAAATCAAATATATTTAATTTATAAATATAAACCTGACACTACATTTTCTAGTAAAAACTTGCTGCTTCCAATGTCTTTTTCAGAACTTTTTGTCCCCACTCCTATATGCCTCTTCAATAGCCCAAAGAAGCTGTCAGGTGCTATGAGATAGCAGAATTATCTAAACCAATTATACAGTAACGGGAGTTTTGCTGAGAGTGTGGGTTAGTGCACAGCTGTCACCTTGGTTCCAGTTGTCCTTTCTGATTGCCCAAATGCATTCTGAGATGCCTAAATTAGAAAGCTTTTACATGATCTGCTTTTCTGTAAGCCTTTATGTTAGGTTATGGTGTCTATCTTTTCGTCTTAAATGAGCATGCAAAAGTGTTGTTCTTACAGTAATCATATTCAAAAAACTTTCACAGGCTCTCAAAATACTTGATCATTTTTGTTAAAAACTCAGCTGAGACATTCTAAGTTCTTTATCTTTGCCATTTGTTTTTGAGCAACCTAGGTAGAACTTTGTTCAGGTTTTCACCCTAATCTCTGCAATTTTCATGAAAGCCTAAGGTGTACTTTTTATAACTGGAATCTGTGATCTTTGAAGTCTCTAGATCAAAATAGGTTGCTCTTTAACAGTATTCAGTAATCTGTGCTTATTCAGGTGTTTTATATGGATTCAAAACTGTATTTTAAGGACTCAAATTTCAAAATGTTGATGTCATCCACCAGGACCACAGCTGGGAGATGGGCCACTCCAAACATCAGCAAAGCCAAATACAAGGTCTTAGACCTTGTGCTGGGGCAATCCCAGCCACACCCCCAGGCTGGGCAGAGAAGTGATTGAGAACAGCCCTATGGGGAAGGCTTGGGGGTGGTGGCTGGTGAAAAACTCACCATGAGCCCACAGTCCTTTTTCACAAGGAAATCCTGGGCTGCATCCAAAGCAGCATTGGCCAGCAGATTGAGGGAGGGGATTCTGCTCCTCTGCTCTGCTGAGACCCTACCTGGAGCACGGCATCCAGCTCTGGGGTCCCCAGCAGGAGGACAAGGAGTTGTTAGAGCAAGTGCAGAGGAGGGCCAGCAGGTTGCTGGGGGGACTGGAGCACCTCCCTATGAGGATAGGCTGAGCAAGTTGGGGCTGTTCAGCCTGGAGAAGAGAAGGCTGTGTGGGGACCTCACAGACACCTTCTGGTATCCAAAGGGCCCACAGGGAAGCTGGAGAGGGATTCTCTGACAGGAACTGGAGTGACAGGGCAAGGAGGAATGGGTACTGAAAGAGGGGAAATTTATATTAGATACTAGAAAAAAAATATTTACTATGAGAGTGGTGAGACACTGGAACAAATTGCTCAGAGAAGTTGTGGATGCCCTAGCCCTGGAAATGTTCAAAACCAAGTAGAAAAAGGCCTGAACAAACCGAGCCAACGGGAAGGGGCCCCGGAACAAGGAGAGGGACTAGAAGAACTAGAACACCCCTAACAAACCTTAACACCCTAAAAATCCAACCACCAAATAACACGATGACACACTAACATAACAAATGCAAAAAAAACACAGAATGTACTAGAATGCAAAATAAAGAAAGAAAATATACAAGAGATACAGAGACACACAATTCAAGGAGATAAAAACAAAAAGAAAATAAAAGAAAAATGCAAAAAGGAAGTATATCCGCAAAACAAAAGAAAGCAAAATAAAGAAAGGAAAATAAATAAAACAAGAGGAAAAGCAGAGCTAAAACGAACCAAGCTTCTAATCACAAAAAGAACACAGGTCTAAAAATAAAGAACAAATCACTAAAATCCCGCATACAAAGGAACCTTCAAGGCAAACACACAAGCTAATAAACACAAATTCTCAAAAAAAAAAGTTCTAGAAACACATTCAAAAGCACACCCGCATCACTAAAAAGACAAAGGGCTGGTTGGTCAGGTGACAAGTACCAGTCACCTGAAAAGCACATAAGACTACAACAACAACTAAAAAAAACAACAAGCACAAAAAAAACAATGAGATCTCGCAGAAAGTAACGAAGACCACACAGAACAAGAAAAAAGACGAAAATTGCAACAAAAGAAACTGCAAGAAGGGCAACGAAACCAAATAAGAAAAACACAAATAAAAGAAATCGTGGAAAGATAAAACACAAAATAACACATCTATTTCACAAATGCAAGTACAGATCGCATCAGGTAAAAAGTCCAGAAAAGGCCAGAAAGAAACACAAAAACAGAACTTCCATCACATGCTCAAACTGCGCAAAATCGAAAAAACCAACGGTGGAAAAACAGAAGCACTAGAACAAAACAAAAAGGAATACGATACATACACAATGAGAAGCACCAACGGGATCGACATCAAAGCAAAAACACTTTAAAAAAACGAGAAAACAAGTAAAACAAAAATTTGGCAAAGCCAAAAAACAAGGCAGTGAAGCAAGCAAACTGAAGCAGGTTCGAGAACAGCTATACAACACCAGGGTGGCATAGAACACCATAACCCGTACATACAGAGAAAGAACACAAAAATAAAATAAAAATTAACAAATACTTCTAAAGTCAAATAAATTCAAAAAAAAAAAGGGAACAACAGGAAAAAGGTAAAGAAATACAATAAAAAATCAGGAAAAAAATGCAAACAGCAAAAAAGACAGGGTGAAAAAGAAGAATATCCAGGCACAGAGCCATCAAAAACAGCAAATCAAAAACTATAGAAAATCAGAAAAACCATAACAAAGTACCATGAAGAACAAACTAGAAGGTAGAGAGGCACACCTGAAAACAAAACAAAGGCATGGACAAACTAGAAAAGTGGAAGCATAACAAAAGGTGTAATTTTTTGTTTTGTCATCCTGATCACCTGAAACATCATCCATCTTCTGCTGAAGAAGGAAACTTGTGCAAAGAGAGAGTGCTACCCAGGCATACAAACTCCCTCATTCCTTGTCTATACCTTAGAGACAGTAGAAAGATGCCCAGTGGGGAAAAATGAGATGCCAGGGAATAGGTTTCCTTTTTCACAACCTCTCATCAAAATGAAATGATAGCCAAAACTTATTCCATAGAATCATAAAATATTCTGAGCTGGGAGGGACCTCACTCCTGGCCCTGCACAGGACCAACACAACAATCACTTCATGTGCCCGACAGTCCTGTCAAAAACTTATTGAATTCTGGCCGACTTGCTGCCATGACTACCTCCCTGGGGATCCTCTTCTAACACCCAACCACCATCTGGGTGAGGAACCTTTTCTTAATTTTCAGCCTAAAGCTCCCATGACACAGCTTCATGCCATTCTCTTGGGCTCTGTCACTGATCATAGAGGCAACATATCAGTGCCTGCCCCTCTTCCCCTCACAAGGAAGCTATAACTGCAATGAGATCCCTGCCTCAGTCTCCTCCAGGCTGAAACAGACCAAGTGACCTCACCTCATCTGGCTTCCCCTCAAGGCCTCTTACCACCCCTCTGCTTTTTTGGATGCATTCTAAAACCTTTGTGTCCTTTTTGTGGTCCCCAAAACCACACACAGGACTTGAGGTGAAGCTGCCCAGGGCATGATGCCATGGAGTGGCTACCTAGAACAGAGGCTAGACAAGGTTAGGAGAGGTGTTTATTAAAGGCTTTCAAAAGGTGCATCTTGGGCAGACAAAAGCCTCCCAAGAGGCCACACCCAAGATGGATGATGGTCATGATTTTTTTCAGATACAAGTTTGGTCCATTTACATATCAGGAATTAATCCTCCAATTACAGATTCAGGTTAATGAAGTCATATACCCCCAATTTCCTCTCCCCCAGCTCACTTTTGCTTATAATTTTGGTGCCCTTGAGCTTCAGGCCTAAGGGAATTGTTTTGTCTGACCAAAATGTGAAGACAGTAGCTAACATTCTATATAAAGAGTTTTAGAGTTATACACTAAAGCAGTACACAATTTGAAAAATATGAAAGCTACAATTCTAAGGCATTATTCCCTCCAAAGCCACAATTCCTCTAGGCCAGAGGAATGCAGAGCAGAGCAGGACAATCCCTTCCCTTCCCTTGCCTGGCTGTGCCTGGTGCACCCCAGGACACAGTTGGATTTAGGACAGATCCACTGATGCTTACACCCCTCATTCTTGGGTGAGAGGGTGATACTAAAAGGAGAGGGAAGAATAGCAAGACCTTTAGTAATGTGGAGCTAAAGCTTCAGCACTTCCTGGCGTGCTTAAGGACTTTGAGCAGTGTTGCCTTTGTTAGACATTTGTAGGAGCCTTAAACCTCAAATTTTCTTTTTTTTTTTCTTATGAATACAACTAATTTAAAATTTGTTTAATGATGGACAGCCATTAAGTCTCAGAAAATCTTGGTTCAAATCTGGCCAGTTCATCAAATAAATTGAATATTTTCTTGATATAGTACAGTGGAGAATTTCCCAGGGTTCTCTAGACTTTATCTCATTAGGCTTCAGCCCTTGGTATCTCCCCCTCTAGGAACTAGAACATAAGCTTTTTCTTCTTGCCTCTCAACCTTTTTAAGCTTATTTATTTTAAGCTGTTGTGATTAGTATAACAGTGGTAGATGCGAGGTACCTATATATCACATGAATATTATATAAATATATCACTTCAATAACAAGCTGGTTTCATTTTATTAGTTTAATGCTGGAGATCTCATTGACATAACCTAATTATTTTTTTTATAATGGAGCAATAATACTGTGTTCATATTACAGTTTATACACAGTTCTTCCTTTAAACAACAAGTAACCATTGCAGTAGATTTTATTGTTCATATCTTTCCTAGCAAAAGCAGCAATGTTAGTTTACAGGGTTGTCATGTTAGTTTGACACCGGTATATCTTTTGCTGCTCCATATCACAAAGACGTGCTTAGCTCAAAGCTATCCAGTGATCTATATGTGTTCAGGTTGGTCACTGGCATAGATGGAATGTAGCAGCTGCATTCCTTCCAGTTCTAGTAAAATTTGCATGGCATTATCATCAGACTTCAAGCAGGCTCTGAAGTTAAGAACAAACTGTCCAAACAGTTCTTTCCGAAAAAACTTGCAACCAGAGTGATTGAAACAAACCCAGTGCTCCTCAGGAAAGAGGAAACAGAGGCTCAGAGCATAGAAGAGACCTTCCTGCTTTGTGAAGTCATGTGCCAGGATGTAGGATTAGAGACAAGACTTCAGATTACACTTTCATAGAAAAGGGTTTTATCCAAGCCAGCACTGCATCTTTATTTTGTTGGTGGTTGGATTTTTTTCGTTTGTTTTTTTCACTGAATTTCTAATGCCAATTCTTAAAAGGCCTTGTCATTGCCAAAGTAAGTCAAATTGCAACAGCTCACTTATAGCTGTCTGTGCTTTTTAGATGGAGTGTTCTGTGTTGGAGCATTGTGTTGCAGTTAAGCTTGCTAGTAAATCCTTTGATTGTTGCATCTCTGAGACCTTCAATAAAATCAGTAAGGAATCTCAGAAAGCTATTCTAGCACATAAAATCTGAAATAGAGCACTATTACCCTGTCTCCTAAGTTATAACCAGAGCACAATTGTTCTTAATAGGCATTGTCTGTATATGTGACTTGTGTCTATATTATAATTTGTTATTTTTATTGCTAATGCAAATAAGTTTCTAAAATGAATAGTTCTCTTGCAATATTCTTTCCATTTCATTTATTCATTCATTAATTTATGAAAGTTTATATTAGATAGAATATAAAATCATACTGAGTGAATCATAGTGAGCTGTGATTTGATGTTAAATCTGAGTAGAATCGTGAGGTTATAATACTTGCATGAAGTTATAACACTTCCCTCAAAATCAGTGACAAACTATTTGGTGGCATCATGTGATAACTGATGTTCAGTATATCTGAAATAAAATACATTGAAAATCTCACAGTTTTGTAAACTCAGAAGACTGGAAATGCAAAATGTACTTTGAATAACAAAATCAGAACTGAATTACTTTGTCATGCACTTTAGTGAAGAAATGGAATAATGCTGCTCTGCTATTCTTGCTTGACAATAGAATGCAGAACTATATAAATAGTAATGCTGTTAAGTCACTTAAATTCCCTATCTAGACACACAATCAATCCAATCCAGTTTTTCCTGTTAGAATTTTGTACATATTCTTCTAGGTTAATGTTCCTGTTTAATAGTGCTTTCAACAAGATTCTTTGTGTTCAACTTGAAACCTGTTGGAGCTTGCAGATTCCACCAGAATAAGATTCTCATATGCTTACCAGTGAAGGCTACAAGTTTGTTTAAAGTCAACATGGGCACTCAAGGAAGCAGAGTCATTATTTAATAATAAAATTCACAGTGTATTATCACAGATGAACTAGGAAGAGTTATCAGATTGAGGTAGCTGTCTTTACATACTGGGATGCCCTGCAAGTCTTAAGGTTTTTCTGGCTTGGAGGCAATACTGTCTTATTCTTGACCTGTCTTCTTTCATTTTTCAAGTGAGAATTTTTCAGGGTGGATGGTGCTCCATCTAGTTCCTGCTGTAATGTCATTTTAAAATGGTCAGAAAGAGCTTGCTGGGAGCACTGTAACATTTGCTTATTTTCCTTCTGAGCCAAACGTCTTCTTTCCACAGTATTTACCACTGGAATCGAAAGCAGTTCAGAGTTCAAGTGGTATATTGATTAGTGGTAGCACATTACCCTGTCATAGGACCACCATTTAGCCCTGAAATTTTGTTTCACTGCACATTATAAGTGTGACAATCTGCTATGGACATTAGGAAGACAGAATATTAACATATCTCTTACCTTTTAGAAGACAGGAATAAAAAAAAAAATGTACTTTACCTAAAAAGGTATTGATTTCTCCGTTGAAACGATACAAAAATTTTGTAAAGAGAAGTTTGTATGCAGCACATACAGACTCAGGATAAAACCTATTAAAGGGTTTTAGGATGTTTCAAAGTGTAAAATAATAAAAATTAATATATTTTTCCTCCATTTGGTTTGATTTAGTAATATTAAAGGAAGGAGCTGAAACCAGAAGGGTATAAATTTTTCTTACTTTCAAACTTAGACTGAATTTTTTAAAAAATGATTTCTCTATTAATTCAGACAAAAATACATTGTAGCTTAAATTATTAAAAGCCCAAAGGTGTGAAAATCAGAAAATAAAAATAAGAACCTTTGAAATCTATCTGCAGCTGACGTGCTATAAAGCCTTGCATTCTTCTGTCAGTGGTATAATACAAATAACAGCTGGTAAGAGTTTATGGACAAATTATAGGCTTACTTGGACAGTAGAATTTGTTAGCTAACATGTCAAAATAAACTACAGAATAGGGAGAAAAAAATAAGGAAAAATAAATTCCAGATACTGGCTCTTAGAAGAAAGCATAAAATTAGCAAAGTCAGATCAACATATTTAACTGACAGTTTATCCATACCTCATCTTTATCTCATTTTTAAAATTTACTTGACCAGAAGTCTCAGTGATTTCAAATTGATTTCAGTACAAATTTTGTCTGAGGAATAAAGTATCAAGTTTTTCCTCTCTGATCGATTTATTACACAAGAGTTACAGCTTCATTCATACAGCCATATCTGATTGTACACTTTGGAGCAAATATCAAACAAGAACACTGCACTGCCTTTTGCTACTTAGATGGCTTTTCTCTGGGACTAGCCATAGGCTTCAAAGACTAGGTGCAATAATCACATAGAAAGATATCCCCCTAGAGAAGAGCTGCTTGTGTCAGCATATCCTTCTCAGAAGTGCCTGTGACTGTTTCATTTGATACCCAAAATGTTACTTCCTTCACATCAATAGCTTCTATAAATCATCATAGGGCTTAAGGACTAAGTGAGGACTAGGTTTTATAAGCTGACTGAGAAAATGCAATGTCATCATTCAATAACTAAAACTATTGTAACTGTTAAAAAATCGATAAATAGTTGGCACCTGATTTTTTTCTCTACAAGCTTTCTATCAGTCTTTTAGCAGCAAATAGAATTCACATAAAAAAACAATAGGTTGGGGGTAGGGGAGGGGGGTAGAAGGGTCTGTAGGAGTACCAACATGCATGAGAATTTCCTTGATAGTGAAGTCTTTGGGATATCCTGCAATAACTTAAAAGTGTGGAGGCAGTGCAATATTGCAGAAATACCCAGAAACACTGACTGGGGCTATAAGAATCAGTCAGTTCAATAATCACTAAATACACTAGTCCAGTACAAAAATAATGAAGGCTGAAGCAATAAAATTTGGAGGTAGGAGTAGCATGTGGAGAAAGAGGATAGCAAATGTGCAAGTATTTCATCACAGGATTTTCAGATCCTGACTTTCTTATGTCTGTCTCATCTGAGTGTTTTTAATTCCTATGATAGCCATTGCAAACTATATTTTATTCTTCCTTTCTCAGTTGCTGGTGACAATGTGTAGCTGCTGCTTTGAATACACAATCTTTTAAGATGAGGATAGTAAATCTAATATTGAAAATGAATCTTCCTTATCTCAACATGAAAATCAAATGTGTATACTGCAATACATCAGACAAAGTGATTTGAAGAGAGTCATGTAGAATCATAGAATGTGCTGAGTTGGAAAGAACCCATCAGGATCATCAAGTCCAACTCCTGGCCCTGTACAGGACACCCCAAGTGTTACACCATGTTCTTGAGAGCATTGTCCAAATGGTGGAGTTACCACTTCCATGGGGCACTGTTCCAGTGTTGGAATTTGAGATTTCTCTGGATTCAGCTGTTTTAGTAAATTAAACATTCTAAGACTGTCCTTTGGCACTAGTATTCAGATGGTATGGAATAGTTTTTGTCCATATGTTTAAACTCTTTCAGTCTCTGAATGAGAATGGACACATTCAGATCTGGTATTGGCGAAGTTCTCTTTAGTCCGTTCTCTTTCTCTTAGTCCTTTGCTAAGTCCTGGACTCTGGCCAGGAACTCTTGGTGCTTGCCTGGGTCAAAAGCATGTGACAAAACATGCTGGCAGTTTCACAGAATAGACAAATTTGATAGCCTTGAAATATTTGATGTCATAACTTAAGTTGCTGTTGCAGACATGACCTGAGAGGGCAACAGCTCCAGGCAGACATGGATGGGGCTGACCTGTCCACTGTGATAAGCAATACAATATGTTCACAAATATTGGTCTCTTAAAAGGTCTAAATGGAACCCTTCCCAAGAAAAGATGGTTAATGAGTAATGTAATTTTGACAGATAGAATGCAATCTGGGGACTTTTTCTGTTATCTTAAACAAGGGGAAATTGTGGGAACCTTTTGTTTCATCTTAAGATGCCCTTCAACATGTAAATGTTGTCCAGTTGTAGTTGGATATGGTTTGCCTGAACTATTTTTTTCTCCTCTTTTGCTTATTTCTACACGATATAAATCACTGAAGAGCCTGAAAGTTTTAGGGTAGGCCCCTATTTTCATACTGCAATATTATTTCAAATGGTGCTTCTTACATATTCATTGAGAGTACTTCCACTTATGTGCAAGTTATATTTGGTCTACTTTATTTCTCAGAAATAGTTGTGAATTTTATTAGTCATTATTTTTGCTTAATTTTTTCCCTTATTTTTCATAGCTTCTGGAGCTGCCAACAACAGATATTGAAAATTGGTGCAGTCAAAGGAAGCCTATTACAGAACAGAGAGAACTATTGTATTCAGATCTATCAGAGAACCACCAAGAGTTTTTAATCTCTGTATAGCTTTAAAGGAATCTTAGTTAATTTCAGAAGTTGTATATTTCCTGAATTTAGGGATTTTTAGTGCTGTCTTTACCTTTCCCTGCTTATTCTGTATTTGTTTTTCTGTTTATATTAAAGTTGCACCCATGGATCCAATTCAACTACAATTTTCCATCAGGTAGGAAGCCAAGAAAGAAATTGTTGAATAGTTCACTTTCAGCCATTCAAGTGGTAATGAACAGTAGGAAGGGGAGATACTGCTTACCCAAAAGGAGACAAGACAGTTTGTCTTTTCTCTAAACTTTAGTACATACTGGTAATTTAAATAATCTATAGAATTATAAAAATAAAAAAATAGTATATCTTAAATGTTAAAGGCATTAGAGCAGAGGGAAATACAAGCAGAGACTGGAAAGATATTTGAAGTTTGCCACTGCTTATACTATGAGGCAGAATGTGAGAGAAAACACCAAAAATCTGAGTGAAAATGGGAACAAGAATTTGTGAATTAGGGAACCATAAATGGTGGGAAAAATGACATACTGTATGTGATGGTTGGTATTATTTCTTCACACACTACAATATACTACAAAATCACACTACAGAAGTGCTAGATGTGATACTACAGTCCTTTACTGGAAAATCCAGAACTGTGCTCATTTTTTTTTCAATACATGCTGCCTTGGGAAGTACTCAATGTGCAAAAATACAGATGTATCCATTGAAAACAACAGACAGCTTGTAACAATAATTTCATTTCTGCTATGGAGCCAGGATTCAATCTTCCGTAGCAGCAATGTAAAAGGCATATTCAGTTCAGACTTCAGTGCAAAGAACACATGCTGTATACTTCTTGTGGGACAGGCCACATTGGCTAGTGATTGTACTTCTAAAAATTCATATGCTATTTTTTTAAAATGCAGTACTGGCTCTTTAAGTATTTATGAGAAATGACATTTTTATCACTATTAAAAAGTGCCTGTCTTGAGGGTTTTAAGCACTGTCTTTAAACCCAACTCAATAAAAAAGGATGGTGACTATAAGTACAGCACTGTGTCTAGGCAGCCCTGTGTCCTGATACTGCAGGCTTGCTCAAAAATGTATACTAAAGTTGGTTGCAAATTCCTGGCCTCAAATAGTTTGGAGAGCAAATGTGAGGCAAATGCCAGTTCTGCAACTGCAACCTGTGTTAAGTTCCACTATTTTTCTCAATATTCCAACAGTTTTTAAAAATTCTTCTGTAGAGTCTTGAGTGAAGGATTTCACTTTTTTTTAAAGTCCCGTGCTTAACAGAACCATCCAATGCTTAATTCACATTGCTGGACTTTAAATATTCTTTGAGGAAGACTCCTGTTATTAGAAAAATTTTACATTTATATTCAAAGGCATATATTAATTGAAAAGAAAAGGTGTCATTTTGCATAATTATTCCAAATAAGGTTTATCTCACTGTTTAAGTTGAAGCTTATGTGGGAATTCTTTAAGAGAAACTTGAACTAGTGTAAGATCCTTTCCAGAACACTTTTATATAGTGTGTCTTATACAGTTTTCTTCATTGGATTCCAGGGAAATACATCCTGCCTTGTTTTAGGCCAAAAAATCATCAAACTGCCACACTTCAAGGAATTGCAGCTCCCCCTAACCTGTATATATATATACACCTTCTGGTATAACATTTTATAAGCTGCCTTTGCCTTCCACATAATGATCTGCAAATCACCAGCTTGGGACTGTCAGGAAGCATATATTAGTGGAAGAACTGTCATGAATCAGTATTTGCACACATGCAAATATCATATAATTGTTACATAGGCTCCCTAAAAGCTGGTGATCAGAAAAGGAAAGAGAAAATAGGGGAGTATTTCATAGATGTGTATCAGAATATCAAGATTTTTTGGGGTTTCTTTTGTTTAGTTTTTGTTTGTTTGTTTGTTTGTTTTGTTTTGTTTTTATTATTGTTTTCAAGAGAGGAGCCCACGTGGGAAAAAAATAATGAAAGGAATGATTTTGCTGAGACAGGGATCTGGATCGAGAACAGTTACATTAGACTAAATTTAAAAAACAAATAAGCTATTTTAATTCTACAGAATTAGCAGATTTCAACAGAATTCAGAGAAATCTGACAGTATACTTTAAACTGTAAATATAACTTATACTAAGTAAAACTAGGCCTGTTTCTAAAATTAAGTTAATGTTGACAGCATTTCTAAAAATCAACTGTGCTGTGAGGTCCCATGAACCACTTTAGCAGAAAATTTATAACATCTATACAGTTGCAGTGAATCTACAAAAAAAAAAAAAAAAAAAAAAGTCAATATAGGCTCTTCACTGAATTTTAATAAGATTCATGTTATAGATTAGAGCAAAATGTTTTCCCTCTTGCTGTGCAGTTGTGCATTGAAATCACAGGACCACAGCCTTGGACAGGAGCCATAATGTAAATACCATGGAAATGCAAATGTAGAGTTAGTATTTAAAGCTCACTTTTGCCCTCTCCTGCTGCTCAGTGCAAGCTGTTTCCCTGTGCTGTGTTAGAACATCTTGAAGTTATTCTGAAATTTTACTGGGTTGAAAGGGACACAAGTGACTGAGGGAGGATACAGCGGTCACACAGAAGGAACTAATTTTTATTTAATGCTAGTCAATTTGAATTTTTTTCAGGAAGTAAGCTTAGGTGCATTTTGTAAGAACACAGAGCCTTCAGGGTCTCTGTGTCACAAGAGGATGTTTGTAGTAGCTTATATATATAATGGGCAATGCATGCAGGTTTTATGTGTGAAATTACGATCTCAAACTAAACACAAACTCTGGAGAATTTAGCTCTGTATTTACATGGCTATTTCTTGGTCATATAAGGAAAAACAGTATATCAGGTGCATTTATTTTATATTAGAGAAACTGTTTCTTCCACTTTTCTTTCTTTTCAGTGTAGTTGAAGGATAATCTCCTTTAATCTTTCCTGAGTAAACATATTGTTCTTTTGTAATAGTCTTGTTATTTTTCTGGTTTAACCCAGATTATTTTATTACTCACTTTTCATAAATAAATTCTTTCCTCAGTTTTTACCTCTTATGACTTTATTTATTCAATAACTGCAGTTTGATAAATACAGAGAATTTTACCTCAATGGACTCAGTCAATAACTCAGATGGAAGTTGTCAATGGTGTAATTTGCTGACTTGTTTACTCAAAAATTAGTATGGTATCTCTCTCTCTCTCTCTCTCTCTCCCTCTCTCTCTCTCTCTCTCTATATATATATATATATATATGATGGTTGCTATATATATAGACAGAAAATTCTTACTTTTCTGGCCATCAGGTTATTATTTATGTGTATTTATAAAAAGAAAAATGAATGTCAATCTGCCACAGGAAAGTAATTTTTCTCTTGTGACAGCAAGAATGATACTAGGTGGGCATTGTTTCCCCATATAGATTAGATACTATTGAGATTAGTTTATTTTATTTGGAAATAAAACACACTCTAGAAAAACAAATATGAAGTAAATTCTCATAGGGGTTTCTGGTTTTCCTTTAAGGATGGTTTGGTTTGTGACGCTGACTACCGGCCTATATTTGTTCATCATAATGAAGCATTCCAGAATCAGCTGAGCTAAATAAAAAACACCTGGATATGTAATGTCTCAGAATTCTATATTCACCAAAAATTAGGACATTACTTTCTGCAGTGTCCTGGAATCTTTTGGGACTGCTTATTTCTGACCTCTTCTCCAAAAGTTATTAAAATTCTAGCCATCTTACAAGACTTCTTAGCAGCTGTTGGTGCAATTTACTTAAGGTGCAATTTCTTTGGAGAGTTCTGTGATTAGGGATTCTAGATTTTAGTGGGAATGATCACACATGATATAGCATCACGTATGCTAACAGTGAACTGAAAATGTGAGAGCTTAAGTGTGAGAGCATCTCAGCTGGCTGGGTGTAAATGTAAGATTCTGTACTTGTATGAACAAAAGGAATCCAGGTAATTTCCTGGAGAGCACTGACTTCAGTACTGGAAAGAAGAGTGGGTGAGAAGCTAATGAGAAGCTGTTTTGACAGGAGAGGACATCAGACTTAAAATGCATTGTGTAAAGGTTTTAGGATGCAAATAGTTAGTTAACTTAATACATAGTAGGTACATGCTGATTGTAAATGATGGGAAGTTAGAACAAGTTATCAGTACAGAAGAGGATCAGTATATCATACATAAAAAACCTCCACACTAGCTTTCAAGTGTCAGGTAATAGAATTGGAATTTAATGTACCAATATCAAATTGGATGCTTCAGGAACAAGAATAAAAAAGTATTTTTAAAAGACAAGTTATTTAGTTAACAGTGACGGAATAAAGGCATGATCTGGGTATATGAGAAAACAAAGGGATTTCTACTAACCATCCAAGGAAAATTAATATGGTTTTTGCATGTGCCTAGTGAAGTATTTCCAGAGGAAATGGGACTATTTCATTATCTACACTATTTCATTATTATGCACTGGAGATACTTCATATGGAAAAAGAAGTTCAAACTGACAACAGGTAAAGAAAAAACCCTGTTGTACTACATAGAGGAACTAAAGGAAATAGACAAATAATGTTGTTTTTTTTACTCCAGGAAACGAAGGCAAGACTAGTACTATATTTTTTTATAAAGCTTGTGGTTTGGTTTGGGTTTTTTCCACTAATACACTTAATTTTGTCCAAAATGCACAATCCTCCATTGAGAAACAGTTTAGATAAGAAAAAAATGTGTAAGGAGGCTCATTATTTACGTGATGTCAATGTGCTAAAGAAAACCTGTAACAAGTGAACAGGATATGCACTGATCATCTGTATAACAGACAGAGGTATTCATGGTTTGACTTAGAAAGATTCTGAGGATTTTGGCTGAAAAGTGGAATTTGGACCTTTCTGAATGCTCACAATTGCTACTTCCCTGATGGTATGCTTGAATGATATTTTGAATAGGGTAGAAGTCTTGTATAGAGTACCTAAAGGAATCAGGTAGGTATTTGTCTTGCTTCTCTTCCTTCATGATACAATGTTTTTTCTGCTCTTATTTAGACCAACTCCCTTTCAGAACGTTCATCTGTCAGATATTAATAATGCTTTCTTTTTGTAGCACTCTGCTTCTGGCGGTTGAATTTATTGAGGGGTGTCGTGGTTTTAAAGCAGTAACTAAAAAATTACTAGAAAATTACTTATTTCTTGCTGTGAGATGTGGATTAGAACAAGAGCAAAACAGGCTTAAAATTTAAAAGGAATAAAGTTTATTAACAAAACTACAAGAATAAGAAAATTAAAATAAAACTTCCAGAAAACCCTTTTTTCTCCCACTACCCAACCATCCTCTTGTTTACATGACAACATAGAGACAATAAACTTTGGAACTTTGGTGTTTAAACAGTCCCAATTCCTGCTAGAATCTTTTCATCAGTCTCTGTAGAGAAACAGAACTCTTCTGCTAATCTATGGAGTTTCTCAGAAGAAAACTATTTCTGTTATAGTTTTCTATTTCTCTGATGCCAGCTGCCCAGAAATCTGTCATCAGATTTTCTCCTCCCATTTCACATCACTCTGAGGTGTGTTATGGGCCATGAGTCTAGGGATATCATCATTTTTAAGGATGAGTTATTCAAAGGCAAAAGTTCTCATCTGTCTCTGTGAGCCTCCCTGGAAACAGAAGTTTTCTCTTTGCCTCAAGTGGCCTCAAATCTTCAACTATTACTTCTCCCCTCTCTGTTCCAGCACCTCACTGTATCACAATTACTCCACCTTTTGCTCAAAATCCGTACTTTGAACATTCCATTCCTCCCAATACACTCTGTCATGAATTAAAGGAGTTTTTTCAAAGCACTATTGTCCATTTCCATAGCTTTAGCAGAAAAATATTTCAGCTTAATTAAAGCATCTCCTTATTCTCTCTTCCCCATCTAAATCTTAACCCTTTTCTTCACTGTCTTTGATGGTTTTATGATGTCTTCTTCATGTTGATTGTCTCTCTCTCTCTGTCTCTCTGGGAAAAAGGAGTAATCTGTACGTTTTATCCAGGTAGTAAAAGAATTAAAGTCTTGGAATAGCTGCAGATGTTGATGGTGTCAGGTTTCAGTCCAGGAGCAGAAACTGCAAACCCAGTCAGGCCGGCTCCGTTTCTCCCCCTCGCCCTCTGAGGCCTTGTCCGGCCTGGAGAGATGGGAGGAGGCCGAGACAGAGCCCTGTTACCTTGTCAGAGGCCAGAAACCCAAAGACAACAAGAGAGCTCTGGCTTTACATCTTAAGGGGGTGTTCACAAGTTGATGTCACTTTTCAATGGTTAAAACTGCTGTCAATTCTCAGAAATGACCGATAATTGGTCAGGAGAAAAGACTCCCATCAGCCACCAGCAGCTTCAACTTCCTTAGCTCCCAAAGCTATCTTAAAGTCACCACATGACAAGGGGTTCGAAATAGTGTCAGTAGCTAACTGCATCCCATAAGGTAGAGCTGGTGGCATGTAGCAGAATCACAGCAGAAGCTAAAGTGATCAATAGGAAATCAGTTTGATCTTTGGACATGATGTGTCTGGTAGACAAAGAAACTCAGTAAACGGCTGCTGAGTGTGAACATGTCTTTTGCCATGGTGCAGGTAGTATGGAATCTATCAAGGCAGAAAACCATTAAAAAAATCATATAATGGCAAGGGGGGTTATAGTGGCTTTGGAAGGGAAACGGAAATGCTGGAATAGCTCATATTGTGCTAATTAGAGGAGAAGAGAGAAAACAAAGATGTGATGGAAGCATATATGAGGATTCTTGTGAAAATGAATATCAAAATTGAAGCAAGATCTTAATTATCAGCCTGATAAGACCTTACAGAAAAGTCAGATAGTCCAGGACAAATGCCTCTATGCTGAATATTCTGAATGCCATTATGACTGTGCAGAAACAGGAACCTTAAAGCTAAGTGGAAGTGGCAATCATAGAAGATGGCATTTGTGCATGGAAGAAGGAATGATAGAAGGCATTTGTACATAACATTCTTAACTGGACTTCAGCTCTGGAGATGAAAATTATATATACTTAGAGCTGTTATTTTTTCTTGCTCTAATTGGAGGCTAAGGTACTCTAAAGCATTACCCTATTTAAAAACAGAGATCATAATAGCCAGTCTGCATGAGAAGAATGAGCCTGTGATTTTAAATGGATAGAAAGAAGAAAACCTGGAATTCGTAAAAATTTTGTCAGTCCCATATACAGAGATAAGCAATAGCAGTTCTTGGTAAAAGTTTACTTAAATTAAAAGAGGGCTGGGAAAACTCATGTTAAGAGATACTCACTGAGAGTATTTATAGATACAGAAACTACTTGTAGCTCAGGAAATGGGAGAGCTATGTGTGGTTGGAGATTGGAGGCATATTAAAAAGGACCATCCACCTTGTTGCAATTTTCCCTAAACATTTAACAAACACTAGATTAGAGAAGATACCAACTAGCTATAATGTTTTTCATTTGACCCAGCTAGACTAGCCATATGTACAGGTGTATTGTCCACAAAACACATCATTCTTTGCCTTCTCTCAGGAAAAGATTCCCTGCTTTATATGAATCTATATTTCCTAGCTAGACAACTGCAATATAATTCAGTCATGGCCATTTTAGTGCTCAGGCCTCTGTTATATACAAATGAGTCTCAATACATCAAAAAGTACGGGATCCAGAGAAATAGGAAATTTGACTGACTGTCCCTTACAACAAGGATTTTTAAGAGCTGTGTGGTAGTAGTTCATAAGTGATCACAGAAGAGGTTGAAGGTGAGGCAGAGCAGGACTGTGGTCTTCTTGTTTCACTGTGGTGAAGGATGCAGAATCAGGAACTGGATGGATTCCAGGAAATGTTCTGGTGATACTGTCTGGTGATACTCATTCTTAAATACTGCCAAGAGCTAGATTTTTTATTTTGTAGTGTCTGATAGATTACATGCTAGCTTTCTTTTGCTAAATTATTAATTTTTTTTTCTTCTTTTGAAGTGTAAGATATCACACATTTCCTTCAGATATTCCTTTAGAAATTCTTGGCTCCAGTGCAGTGGTTCTTTGCCATTCCTGTTTGGGCCAGTGGTGTCCTGTAGGACAATCAGACAGGGTCTGTGGAAAGAATGCAGATATAAAATACAGTCTCACACATGCAAGTAAGGAAGGAAAATGACGGAAAGTAGTAGTTTACATGATGAGATCAGCTAGTACACAAATACAGTAATACACTAGACTAGTGCACTTGGCTAGAAATAAAAACTGTTGTGGGGCATCTTAGAAAACTAAGTTGACGAAACTTTACTTGGAAAGCCCTATTTTCCCTGTGCAAACTTAGAAGCACTACTGTCTCCCACCCAACTTGCAATGACCATTCTCTCTTGAGCTCTTAGTTTTTCTTCCATTGTATAAACTATGGGGTTCACTCTGAACACTGTGCAGCCCTTGGGACCTAGTACTGTGATATTTTGTGTTGCCAGTTAGTAAGTGAAATAACATTGCATGACTTTCCTTCTCTAACATAATAAATGAGTATATATATATATATATATACACACACATATATAAATACCTTCTATAAGAGTGGGAGATATTCAGGCAAGACTGAGTTAAGTGTAGATCAGGAAGGAGACTGTTGTATTTTAAATATATTCTGGCAAGATGCTAGTGGCTGTCTCTGCTGACAGTGATCTACATACATTCATATTAAACAATTTTGCCTTAGTTCAGTCACTGTGCAAAGCAGTGTTGCCAGCACTGCCAGTATACTACACACCAAAGGTCTCAAAAATGAAGTAGTGACACCAGGGTACAGCATGACCGTCCTTGCATTTTTAAGTTTGGGGAGTTTTTAATTTGACCTTTGGGTTTTTTACTTGATTTACTTACATGCAATACAGTGAGAACATGCAGAGCACCCAGTAGTTTGCTCCTAATTTATAGACTAATGCAGATAAATTGCTGAATGCAAAAGTAAATTTGGGGGTTTTTTTCCCTTTTGTACATAAGGGCTTCAAAAATGGGATTCTGTATGCCAGGGGAAGTCACTTCCTTACAGATTTTTTTTCTGATCATGTAGAAGAAAGACTGATTTTGTGAATTGCCCAAATATAACCTTCAACAGACAAAAATGAGTGTATGCCTCTTGTGTGGGAACTCTGGTTTTCAAAAGCAGCGCGCACTTTCTATTATGGTATTTTTCTTGGAAGCATACAGTTAAATCCAATTATATTGGAATATCTTCTTTAGTGTAGATATGAACATGGCCTGTCTAGAATGGAATTTTAAATGCTGGAAGTTACTTTAATTCTCAAATTTTTATCCATATAAAATGTCCATTAGGATATTTTCCTTTGTTTTGTGTCACTAACTATAATTACAAACCTAAGTAATACAGGATTTTTTTTTCTGAATGTCTTGTGGATTTTGTCAGTACAAAGGTTTTAAATGTAGTTGACTCTTTCATAGTTTTTGATCACATACAGCTTTTAATAACAGAAAAAATCTTCCTCTATGGCAATCATTTCCAAGACTGAGAGAGCTAATGTTGGATCACTGTGATTCATCCCCTTGGAAACCCAAATTGTATCTCAAGGCCTGCCAGACTCTTAGCATTTAGAAGATTAATAGGCTCTGTTTTCTATTTCTGAAAGGGATTTTGTAGCTGGTATTTGAGTAGGTTAGGGAGAAACAAAATAAATTTAATAGCTTTTAATGTCCTTGGAAGTCTTAATTCAAGTGATTGACTGTTCTTCATCTAGAACCAAATCACCTGTAAATCTAACTTAGCCATTAGTGCTGTCACTATTATGATTAAGTCAACAGCCACCTTATATCAAAGTTGACTTATAACTATTACATCAGATAAATTTTCTCTTACACAACTAAATTGTTTCCTGAACCTATGATGAGATTTCTACTCATATTTCTAAATCTGATAAATTTATGGACAGAACTTCCAAACCTGAGGATGTTCACTTCTGAGTAATTCAAACCAAAAAGCCTTCAGAAAAGTATACAGTAGCAAGTTATCATTTAATCTGTTCTAAAGTTGTAACTTACACAAAGGGACAGGTTTTCATTTGGTACACAGTTGTTTCTGTGTTCCCCCAAAGAGAAAAGAACCAAGTTAACAAACAAGCTTCCTTAGATGGAGATCCAGGTGTAAGATTAGAAAGCGGGGGAAAGGGAGGTAATGTAGAAGTGAAATCAGAAACTCAAGGTCTTAATAAGCTAAAATTTAGGTAACTGTCTGAAGTTAGTTGTCTAAAATGGCTCTCTGACTGGTAGCCAGAAATACCTATCTTCAGAAGATGCTTTGTTCTGTACTAAAATGCATCTCTACAGCAAAAGTTCAGTCTAAAATTTTCCTCTTTGGAAATATGTGTTCTATTATACAGAGAAAGAAGGGGTCATAAATACAGTAAAATATATGCTTATATTTTTGATATCTGAATCACACATTTATCAGCTGAAAAAAAAAAATTAGGCCTTTTACAACAAGAACAGCTAATGGATGAGAGATTAATTTTAGTTTTGAAATTAATTTCAAAATTTTTGTAAAAATCAGTGTGCTGTAGATTAATGACCACCAGAACACTCTGGGTAGATTATGAATAGTACAAATGATATTAAGGAGATACACATGAACCAACAAATCAGTGTTATGCATGCAGAAGCTTCCTTTAGCTGGATGCCATTGCTGAGATGATGCCAATAGTTAATAATATTATGGAATTATTTTTTTGTTGTTTATTAGAACCAGGTGCCTTTGTTCACATTCTGAATTTCACTCTGTGGTGAAAAAAAAGGATTTTTTTCAGAAGCAATACTAGGATGAATAATAATGGTAATAAGTATCACTCAGGAAAGTTTAGAGCTAAAGATGTGGATAGATTAATTCTGTTTGTTAATTTTTCAGAATTGGTTTGAGAAAAAGCACAGCCATCAAGGCAGAAATTTCATGTGAAACAATAAATCCTAATCCCACTATGTATGTATAGATGCTTGCATCCATTTTAGGGAAAAAAATAGAGGTATATTGATTATTTGATCTGATGTCTCTATGGAGACCAAATGATTGTCTGAATTTATTTTAATAATTGATTTTTATTGGGAAGCCTTTGCAGCTGAATGCAGAATATTCTAGGAAATCTATGCTTTTTGGTCCAGGAAATGGTGCTGATGCTATATTTTTACAAATACACACCAATTTGTTTTGGTGTGAGGTTATATTTTCCAATCCTTTGAAGATAAGTTGGAATACCTGTTCCAGGGTGATAGGTTTAAAATCTTCTGTAGACGACTTATGGCTTCCAGAAGTGTTTATAGAGTCATGAATGTTTTGGGTTGAGTGTATGGGGAGAGACCTTAAAGATTATCTGTTTTCAGCACCTCTGCCATGGAGAGAAATACCTTTAAGAAGGCCAAGCTGCTTAAAGCTCCATCCACCCTGGTTTTGAACACTTTCAGGGTTTGGTCATTCACAGCTTTTCTGGGCAACCTATTCCAGTACCTCAACATCCTCTTTCCAAAGTAAAGAATTTCTTTCATATGTCTAATCTAAATCTGTCCTTTTTCAGTTTAAAGCCATTCCCCCTCGTCCTATCACTATGTGACCTATACCTTCCCTTTAGGTACTGGAAGGTGCAATAAGGAGACACCAAAGCCTTCTCTTTTTCAGGCTGAACAGCCCCAGCTCTCTCAGCCTTTCCTCAAAAACTGGTGCTCAAGACCCCTGATCATTTTCCCTCATCTATACTTGCTTCTACAGATCCAAATTCTTCTTATGTTGGTGGCCCCAGCTGGGACCTGCTGGCCACATTTCTTTGGATACAGCCCAGGACACGTTTGGCTCTCTGGGCTGGGAGTGCCCATGTCTGGGTCATGTTCAGCCTCTCACCCAGCAGCACCCCCAAGCCCTTCTCCCCAGGGCTGCTCTTAATCCATTCACTGCCCAGGCTGTATTTGTTGGAATTGTCCTGGCCCATGTGAAGGACTTTGCACTTAGCCTTACTGAACTTTGTGAGATTCCCATGGGCCTTCTTTCCAAGCCTGTCCAGGTAATACCTCTGAATGGCATCCCATCATTCAGGTGTGTCAAAAGCACCATTCAGCTAGGTGCTGTCTGCAGAAGGCTGACTTGATCCCAATGTCCATGCCTCTATGTGTTTGTGGTTAATTCTTCCCATGGAGAAAGAGGCTGTACTTCTTCAAATTTGATATTTTATGAGTATTTCTGAGCATGATTTTTCATAAGCAAAAGCTACTTTATCATCAGTGACCCAGTGCCTTATAAACAATTTGCTGAGAAGTTTGTATGATTTTTTAAATCTCTTAGACTTTTTGATTGGCCATTTTTTATAATGATTTTATAAGTTGCCTTCTTTTCCCTAAATATTCTACTAATGTGTATGTTTTCATGTTTGGAAAAGGACAACATAGATCCCAATGGGACATGGGCCAGGCAGCAAAAGTCTCCTGGGGCAATACATTAGATCAGGAAAGAACTTTAGACCAAAATGGCAAGAATTTCTTTGTTTTCTCCTGTTATTTATGGGGGCAGGAATCTGTGCTTCATAATCATAGCTTAGGAAA
This sequence comes from Parus major, assembly GCF_001522545.3. Lineage (NCBI taxonomy): Eukaryota > Metazoa > Chordata > Aves > Passeriformes > Paridae > Parus > Parus major. The sequence continues at coordinate 17,836,716 of NC_031799.1, forward strand.
AAGATATGTAATTAGTTCTCTCAGTAGAATTCTGCTCATCCATCCATTTTCTCATTTGTTTGTATTTGTCAGAGAACACTGTGTAATGCTTACTGCCATTCCTCTTACTGTTAATTATCTGGACTGTAATTTAATTGTCCTCTGTAGTGTTCTGCATTATAAATTTTAAATAGTTTATTTCCTAAAAGCCAGGCATTTCCCTTGAACCCAAGCCAAGATTTTGCAGCATATGACTTAAGTAAATGAGCTTCATGTGATCCTAATCTTTTTTTGCCTTTGTCTCTTTCAGTCTCTTAACAGGCTTTTGCACAAATCTGTACTTTTCAATCTCTTTTCAAAATTATTTCTGGGGCTCTTCAAAGAGGGGAGTCATAAGTAATTTTTGTGATTTGGCTTCCATGCCAGTATGCTGCTTATCTGCACAAAAATAGGATGCGTGCCTCTACCAATCACAAGAATGTGTTCAGAAGAAACTCAGTTTTTTGTGCTCCTTCCTGTTGTCAGGAACTTCCAGAACTGAAATCACTTTCAAGTTAAAATCTTAATTTTCAGCTTTAGCTCTCAGTTCTGCAACCTCCTGCTCACACAAATAATACTATGACAAAATAATTCACTTGGGCAGACTGAAAGACAAGACTATATTATTTACCCCCTAAAGAGGCCCACATTTAAAATCATTCAGCTTCAAATGCTACCATCAGTTTATCTCATGGCTAAATATATCTCTCTCTAGTAGCAACTAATTCCTAGTGGCAGCTGCCTGTTCTCAAATCGCATTTTGTACCCATGTGCCTGTAACACATGTAGTTAATTATGACAAAGGCCCTGGAAATGTTATTAGACTCCAGCCACTCAGAAACCCTCATTAATTGTGTGCAGGGATACCTGTGATTGGTTACTTTGGGCACTGAGTATCGTCTGTGTACTGTTGAGTCTCCATAGAGAAAAAATCATGAGAATTAACATGTAGAAAGAAAACATCTACATTTTTCTCTGATAAGGATAATATTGCCTAAGAGCCTTCAAAAATAGGAGAAAACTTCTTATTGATATTTTGGGAGTGTCTGATTTGTGGTGGAATATCTGAATACTGATGTTAGATGAGTGCATGTGTTCCTCTCTTGTTGTTATAAAAAATTACCTTGTCATAAAAAATTGCCATTATTAGTGAGGAGCGTTATTGGTCTTTGGGTTCCCTACAGACTTTTTGAGGATGGAAGGAAGAGGAATACAATTAGGTGAAGGGTGCATTTACAGGCTTAAGAAACCTCCTGCTTTTTACAGCTGAGTGTCATGTCTCCAGGACTTGTTAGTCTTCTTGTTTGTACACAAATCACCTATTTTTGTAGTGTGGGATGAGGTGAGACATTCTTTTTTCACAAAAAGCAGTAAAAAAAGTTGGAATAGGAGCTACAGTAGGATGACATAAGAGAGGAAAAAAAAATAGGGTTAAAAGCTTACCTAGGAGTTTTTCCTCCTCTTAGAATATCCTTAAATATCCTCTCTTGTTACTATTTCTTTCTATGAATGTAACTTCTTTTTACACTGGATAAGGAGAGATTATCCTTGTGGTTGCTGCAAATATACTTTGGGCAATAATGTGAATAGTGGTGTCTTCCCCAGAACATGGACAAACAACAAAAGAATGTCCATAACTTGCATCAGGATTACAGAGGAAGAGTGTAATTCTTCAGCTTTCGTCTTGCTTCTTGAGTTTTCTTGTTTCTTACTGCAAGCTCTCAGAACATCTGTGAAGAAATCAGCATATATGGCCTTCCTATATGCTTGCAAATAAATTTATTAAAAGTTGCAGGACAAAATTACAGTTGTGATTTTTGCCTTACTTTACACTGGGCTTTTAATTGCAGTATTTAGTAATTTAATAACTTTGCAGTGCTATTCTCGAATGTTATTTAAAAATGGGGAATTCAGTGAGCAGGGTGTACCTAGCTTAACAAAAAAATTGGATAACTTTTACTTAAAGTAACATTTCTTCCCAGATCTTTGCTGTAGAGAAATCCTAAATGACAATCCTAACAGTAAAACAATGGATCCTGTGGAAGTTTGGAGTAGCAAAACTGTGTGTAGGTTTTGTGCTAGCTTGTTGCATAGGGATAAATATTATTCTTGTATCTTAAAATGACAGTTTGATGCCACATCATATTAAGGGACTATTTAAATAGTAAAAAATTTCTAGCAAAATTCCCAAAGATATCCCATAGAGTAGAAGTAATTTAATTGGGTCCATGCTTTAAAAAAAAAAAAGTCTCTGCCTATACTTGTGAAAAAGGGCAGCTAGTAAACTGGAAAAGCTCATTCTTTCTAGAAAACAGTAATTTTGCATTCATGTTTTGCTTTGTTTTCATGTGTTTCTTTCCCTTCTGGCTTTCAAGACTTCTTGGTGTGTGATTCAATTTAGTTTGGCACGTCACTCACTGTAAGCTAAGCATGATTGTTGTGCCTCATGTTTTTCCTTCTTAAAGGCCACACTCCGCAGTGGTAGGAATTAACTGGAATGAACAGCAATAATCATCCCCCTTGGATGGATACTAGGAGTAGCTGATTTAGTCTGCTCCCTTTTCAGTAATTAGCTCATTACTTTCCTCCTCCTATCACTGTTCTGATATTCATTGGATCTCTGCATTTGCGGTGTCTGGATTTTAAATAGGGAACTTAACACAGATAAAAGGTTACAGATAATCATATTAAAATTATTTCAATTTTTATGCACAGTTTTCTTTGGTTTTTCTATTAAGCCTCTCATTGGGGTATGGAATGATGGTTTGTGTGAACTGTGAGTGACACAGGTAAATTTATGTATTTACTGTCTTCAAGGAGGCAGCATCTGAAACAAACCTGGTGTGCAGATGCTTCAGTGGTATGTGCCCCAGGACATTTCATGGCACTGTTGAGCTTGGGACAGCAATGTACAGAGATTAGTGCAAGGCTGCTGACAACCGGGAAGTAGTTGTTTTTATCATCTGAAACAGCAAAATCAAGGGATAGTGCTGCTGAGTATGGTGCTGAATGAGCCTCATCTATGGGTTGCCTTTCAGTGGTTAAGTGGTTAAGAAAGTCCTTTAGGTTCAAGTGGAACTGGATTCCTTAGCTATCTTCAATTAATTATATCTTTTTAACAGCTAAAATTAATTTTATCTCTTGGTTAACTTAAATTACTTTATACAAAGCTCATATGTACACATATGTGCTGTGTGATCTTTAATAATATATGTACTATATTCACCATTGATGCTGCTAGAAAATTTATAGAAGAATTCTGTAGTATTGGGGAATCTAGTAGCAGGAGCACAACCCTCTTCATTAACCTGCACTCATGATACTGTGTTTTCCCATCTTCCCCATGGATGACTTACTGGAGCAAGTTCAGCAGAGGGTCTCCAGACTGCCCAGGAAGCTGTACCTCTTCCATTGTAGGAAGAAACTGAGTGATCTGAGCTAGTTGGAATGTGGTAGGTTTCAGAAGGACCTCAGAGCATCCTTCCCATACTTGTAAGAAGGTATCAGGCTGTATGTCACATAATCATAGAATTGTTAAGGTTGGAAAAGACCTTTATGATCACTAAGTCCAGCCATCAACATTCCACCAGGAGGAAATAGATCTCTCTGTATAAGGAAAGGTATTTCTCCACAATAGCAACAGTAAAGTAATGAAAGAGATTTCTCTGAGAGCCTGTGCAACCTTATTTTTTGAGGTTTTTCAGTATCCAATTGATTACAGCTCTAAGCAACCTGATCTGTTCTTAGAGATGACCCTTCATAGAGGTGAAGGCTGGGTTAGATGATCTTTCAAGGAGCCTTCCAATCTGAAATAGTTTATGGCCCTACAATTAACCACAGAAGATAATTTAATTGATCAATCTGCAGCTGTGATTTACTGCAAAATAGTTGCTGCTCTGGAATTTAAATTCTTGTGGTGCTTAGAATTTTGTAATAAATTTGTGTAAAATTGGAAGGCTAATTATGGATAGTATCTTATTTACACTTGACTAAAGATTTATAAGAACTACTTGGTATAGTTTTGTTGATTAAGGAGAAACTAATTATGTATGATCATGCTGCTAGGTAATAACAATATCCTAAGACATACCTTTGTCTTGGTTCTAGCTATGCTATACAGACAGTTTTCCTGTGGATGAAGTACAGGTATGCCAGCAGATAAGTCTCTTGGATTCTTAAGCGCCATGTCCTGTAAAGCCATGATATTTTCACTCTGCAAATCAGATCAAAATTGTTATGTGGGAGGAGTAAGCTCTGTTTCTTTCACTCTCTGATGGGTCCAATTAGGTTTGCAGTGACATGATACACACAGACAGATTAAATTTTGCTTTCTGTGGCTATACTCCTGCATATACTTCGGACATCTGTGTACACTGGAGATGAATCTTATGAACTTTATGAATATGTTGGGGTATTATAAGTGAGATGTATTACATCACTAATTGTTGCGGTAAAAAAAAATAAAATCAATATTATCAACAGAAGTTGATTTTACACTGCAGGAAAACAGTAGTTTTTCAAAAGTTTACATAAAAACAATGAAATAAAATTGATAAAATAAAGCCAATATTATCAATGTAAGCTCCATCAGTTGGTTTACACTAACATGACATTAGTACCACTTCCATTTCTTTGCTGCATGACTTAAGTGCATATTAAAACGAAATACTCTGATTTTCAGCTGCCATGGTTATGTGTACAGGGAGCAGTAGTAATAGTGGTGTGCCTAATCATATGAAAAACAAAAGTGTTCAGCAATGTGTGGGTGCAATGTGTTCAGCAAAATGTGCTCTGAATTTAGCAAATTCAGCAGATTAAAAACTGAATTTGGCCATAACAGTACAAAATTGCTAGCTACTCTTTGAACTCTGACTCAACACTCTTGCAGGAATTCTTCTATATACCCACCAATATCTGAGGTTCCTAAGATTAAATCACAGATTTGTTGCCAAGATGTGTGTCCTGTATGGATGGTATATAGCATCCAGAGAGTCAGCCAACTTAGTCCAGGTTGTCCTGAGAAAACCTCTGCTGTGTGCTGCAGTACTGAAGAGCTTGACTTCACCAGCAGTTCTTGTCTCACTCCTTCATTTTCCTTTTGAGATGAAAGGAGGACCCAAGAAGCACTAGCAGTAGTCAAGGCTGATGGACTAATAACCTCTGAGTGGGGAGCATGTGGCACTCTGCCAGCAGATAGAAGGATAGAAAGCAGCTTGTGACAGGAAAACCAATAAAGAAGAAGAGTGGAAAGAGTTGTGGGAGCCAAAATTTGTAAGAGTCAGAGGTATGTCCTATATGATGTATGTCATACAGAGGCACTCAATTCTTAGTAGCTAACTCGGTCTTATTTATTTGAAAATTAGATAAAAATCTAAGTACCTTCTCAGATCACCACGTCACTCATGCTGAAACACTTTGATGTCACTGTGTTGGTAAGCAATATCAGAATAAAATAATAGAAAGACACAAGCTTAGACACAAGGATCTGTCAGATAAGGCTCATTAGCTAGCAGGTCAGAAAACCTGGTACTGCTTTGTCACTTCCTTTTGAGAAGCAGCTGTCCACTTGCTTGTTCGTCCTGTGTGTAAGACTTTCTGTAGCAATGATCTTCCAGCTGTCTGCTTGATGCAGTAGGTAGGTCTCTTAACCAAACCTTTTGAACTGTCTTGTCCTTACAGAGTAGAGAAGACCTCTTCCCAGAAGGACATTTTTTGTTGTATTTTAATTAATCGTGTTTGGATTTGGGGTTTAGTACTTGGGAGAATCTTAGTGGAGGTGAACAAAAATTTATTCTCTACTCAAAGTGAAATATGGATGATATTTTATAATTCTATTAATGTTCTTTAGTACAGGAGCTAAAGAATAAAAAAAATATCAACCAGGTGTTATATTGGCCCATTTCATCAAAGTTTGAAGTAGAAGTGTTTTTATTTTCACTTGTTTTCTGTCTGTAGGTTCCTTTATAAATTCAACATTTTTGTAATGTGAGATGAAAAGCTTTCTAACATGTTTGGCATTTACCTGCAAGTTTAATGATGTGCTATTTATAGCATTTATATTACATATAGAGTGCATATATGCATATTTAATATAGAGTGCAGACAATGGCAGTTTCAAAGAATCTGTGGGAGCACTGTCCCCTGCATCCCTCCCCAGCAATTGTTCTGATATTGCTTCTTCCATTACCTGATGTGAACGTGAAAATTGGAATATTTTTTCTCTTCTCATCTTCACTTAGATTAAACAGTTGAATCGATTTCAAAAGTTTCAAAAACATTTTTGGGAAGGTGCTTGTGCAACTGCAGCAATCATGATTTTTATTTTAAAACCAAATCCCTCTTTACAATACTTACGTTGGTTATGTGTTTAAAGAAAAGAGGACCAGGTAAGAGGAACAGAATTCCCAAAGACTTCAGAAGTCAGGGATTCAACACAAGAGTTGTAAATGTGCAGGCAGTAGCAGAGAAAGTTTAAACCACCTGCCCTGGCTGATGAAGACCTACTTCTCTGCTAAGATTCCATTTACTTCCCTTTCTTGACTCCTTATTTAACAAGGATTACCTGTAGACTTATTTCAGGTTAGGGTATTTTAAAATTAGATTGACATTGTCTTTTGTAGTGGCTTATGTAGTTGAAAATGCCATTATTTAATGCTTATAACTAAAAATATGATTTTATATGAAATATTTTCCAAACCTCTCCCAGTGTGTCCGCAAACTTTTCTGAGGTAGCATGTATAGAGCAAGGAGCAATCGGTGCAATCAGTCAAAATTGTATTCTAGATCTCTGATTGCATCACTGGCCCAGAAATAAAAAGCACTTTAATTGTTGAAAAAAATAGTTATTCTGATTAAAAGGGCTTTTTTTTTCTTCACACTACCAGAATAATTTTTAGTTGATTTGAAAGCAGTTAAAAATGGGCTTTGTCTTCCCTTTCCACTGTACAAGGGATTCTTTGAATTAAAAGTATTCAGCTTTCTTACCTCATTTTTTTACTCTAGATGTTTTTCTATATTATCTTTATATTGGTGGCAAACTATTATTTTTTCTCTTTATGAAACTTTTAAAATGTTTCGCCTTTACTAGTGGCTGCAAAAAAGTGCTTTTCATCAAGGCAGCATTATTCATGCTGATTCATATACACTAGTTAGTTTTGAGGCAGAGGCATTTAATGATGATAATGCTGCAAAAAAGGTCTTTTGGGGACAGAAGGCAAATCTCCCACTTTAAAATGCCAAACATTCTCAAGAACATTAACCAGACCAGTGATGTCTTTCAAAAGCTGCAATCTATATGTATTTTTTGATCCAGAAATATATTCTGCATAAGCCCTGTTTGTAAATAGGTGGAATGCATTCTGGATACTTAGTGAAATTGATGTTCCTAAATCACTATGAGCAGATGTGCTGTGGGCTACATTAAATCTAATTCCTTGACCGACACTATCTGCTTTTCAAACATTTCAGGTATATTCTTAGTGACCTTCACTCTCCGTTTGGCAAACATTGTGTGAGGCACCACTGCTAGAAAAAAAAACTCAAAAATTGACTTGAATTCCTAAATAATAGTCAGTGTAATTCTGGCCCCTTCTTTTAGAGTCACAGAGTCATAAAATCATTTAGGCTGGAAAGATCATTGAGACAACTAACCCAGGACTGCCAAGTCAACAACTAAACCCCTAGGGCCACATCTATATGTCCTTTAAATATCCTCAGAGGTGATGATTCAATCCGCTCAGTGGGAAATCTGCTTCAATGTTTGACAACCCTTTCCATGAAGAATTTTTTTCCTAATATCCAGTCTAAACCTCCACATCACAACTTGAGGATGTTTTTTCTCCTGTTCCTAGTTAACCTAGGAGAAGAGAGTGCCCCACCTGGCTACCACCTTCTCTTAGATTGTTCCTGTGGCAAGGTCACTCCTGAGCCTCCTTTTCTCCTTTTCATCCCCAGCTCCCTCAGCTGCTCCTCACAGCACTTGTGCTCCAGACCCTGCCCCAGCTCCCCTGCCCTTCTCTGCACTCACTCCAGCCCCTCAGTGTCTTTCCTGCAGTCAGGGCCCAGAACTGGACACAGCACTCCAGGTGTGGCCACACTATTGCTGAGCCAGGCCAGGATGCCATTGGCCTTCTTGGCCACCTGGGCACAGCCTGGCTCATGTTCAGCTGCTGCCACCAGTGCCCTCGGGTCCTTTCCAGCCACTCTGCCCCAGCCTGTGGCACTGCCTGGGGTTGTTGTGACCCACGGGCAGGAGCCAGCACTGGGCCTTGTTGAACCTCACATCATTGGCCTCAGCTCATTGATCCAGCCTGCCCAGATCAGTGCTTGAAGTTAGTAATCTTGTGCATCTTCTCTTTCTGAGCTTTTTTTTTTTTTTCCTAGATTTTGGAATTTTCTTGGTGCGGTTTTTCGTGGTTTTTTTTTTCGGTTTGGGGTTTTTTTTGATTAGGTTTTTTTTTGGGGGTATCTTATTTGTTTGATTTTTGTTTGTTTGTTTTGGGGGGTTCTTTTGTTTTACTTTGTTTTGGTTTTGTTGAGGTTTTGTGACTTTTGGGGAGTCTTTTGTAGGCTTGTTTCTGTTTTACCTTGTCGTTTTTGGGTTTTGTTTTGTGTTTTTGTTGGTTTTGTTTTGGTTTTTCCAGTTCTGATTTCCTGAAATGGTTATTTTGTAATCAAGATTTGACTGAAGATACAAACATAGCTAAGAAAACAGTGTCATAGTTCATATCTAAGTAAACTTTCCCTACACATATTCCTATGGTTCTGCATTTTTTCATAGCAATGACATTTCTTTCCCCCAAAAAAGTAGTTCAAGGGCATTTGTGGAAGAAGCAGTAAAAGGAGAACAGGAGCAATTGCATGCCAACCAGATTAAATGTAACTTGTTTATAAGTAACTGTTTTCACTATTGTTCCAGATCTGCTCATCAGTAATTAAAAACTGAGGAAATTCCTAATCTTTTAATTAATATATGAATATATTACAGAATTGAATACTAACTCTGCATGTGCAGATGGCCATCCCCATTGTGAACTGTTATGCTTTAGTTTAAATGGAAAAATTGAGAGTAACTCTACTAGAATATTAATGTCTCTGTGGACAGTGAGATTACAATAGTTGTCTTTCTGGCATAAAGGAAGGTAAAACTAATTATTCATGTCCTGTGAGTGGCTGAGATTAACAGGAAGCAGCAGATCCTGAAAATTCTTCAGATACCCAAGACTGAAAGTCTCAAAGATCATTTGATGGTTTTGTTTGCCTTACTTTGCAAACCCACAAAGTGAACAAGAGCCCAAGTTTGGATTTCCTAACTTGGTGTAGAGTGCAACAAGTCTCATACTGGTGGGTTTGACACAGAAGTGCCAAGACCTCCTTCCTGGGCAGCAGGGGGAAGGAAGGGCTTTCTGACTTCCTGCTGGAGGCAGTAGGAGGAAGATCATGTATCAGCTAGAAGATTAAGAAGGAAAATATTTCAGGTGAAATAACATCACTACTCTATCAAGATAGCAAATCTGATTCAAACCACAGAGTAACTACTGAGATTTAATAAATCATAGGTCCCTATTGGCATATTTGTATCAGAATTTCTATACTATCTTTTCTCTGTCATGTTCCCTTGAATCCTAGGCAGAAAATACTTTCCCTTACTACAGAACCCTTCAGTAGATACTTTCATTTTGTTTCTGTGTTAAATTTAGGTTTCTCTTTTGAGCATATAAAGGGGATATGACTTAGACCAGATTTTAAAAGCCTGCATTTTAGAAATACAGTATTTATTAGATTTCTTCACTTCTTACAGTCCCACAGGACAGGAGCAATGAGAATCTAGATTTATAAAACACTTTTAATTTCTATACTTCTATAATGTCTGAATTTTAATATTGCAACTTCTAAATGGTACATGAAACAAGAAGATCATAACTAAGGAGTGTAACTCTCACAATTAACTGTATTTTATAGTTGATGATTTAAGGCAAGTAACAGACTTCTTTAGCTGGGATTAATCACATGAGAGTAGTGACAGTTTTTCCTTGCTTTTCCTCATAATGAACTCTACTAAATTAGCTTACATATTATGGACTGAAGTGTTGCTTCTCTAGGCTACTACCTGACTGCCATAACTTTACCTACTGTGAACCTATAATGTACAATACTACTTGGGCATTTTCTGTCCACCAATTTTTATAATAACATCATGACATATGCAATTCTTGCTGCATAGAGTTTATCATCAAGGCATATGCTAACTTTAAAGTTAGTGGAAACTTTGCCAGACTTCTCTGCAGACTGTGCTGCCAGCTGTCCCAATGACCCAGTAGCTTCTTTGCCCTTAATCTTTTGCATGTTATAGTCCAGAGGTCTTTTTGAATGACTAATTAATGTGGGACATTCTTTTTCCACAAGGAAGCCAGTGTATGTACCTTAAGAGGAAGCAGCATCATTCCTTGAAGTAAATGTAATAGTAGGATATGATGTTCTCTATAAAGAGAACATCTTTGTTCTATTACAGTAATAAAAATAAGCTCTCAGAAGAATAATTTTACAACACTTTGTGGAGCTGTGTGCCATTTAAAGACTGTCCATCAGGTTTTAACTCAGCTGTCATGTTGCTGTTGGATACAAAGTAAGTCACACAGACACAGCTCAACGTGAGATAAAGAGAAACTTTATTTCTTCTCTCACAATTTATAGGTTTCTGACCACGGCAGGGATTGGATGGTCAGGATAACACTTTCCCACTGCACTGGCCGTGAGAGACGTCCATCATAAGACGTGTATCAGAAAGAATGTATACATCTCTATGTTTGCAGTTACTGTCCTGGGAAAGTCTTTAGAAACTATGTCAACAAGCTCAAAAAGCTAAGTTTTCAGGGCGACACTGTCAGCCTTTCAGATAGCTTCAGCTGGCATCCTAAGCAGCTGACAGTCTAGACAAGCCTGTACCCCTGACTTTGTTTCCCTGCTAATGTATAAGGGAAACTCAGTGGTTCTCTACTGTTATTCAGTCAGTTGATAGTCTTTTCAGATTTTATTTTATTGTTCCCATCTTTGTCTCTGTCCTGATATGCATACCGGCTTCTGCAGCCTATTCTCTGGGTGACTACATAGCCTTTCTTCTGCCATGTCTGCTTCAATCTGGGGAACCTGTGTTAATCTGTGGCTGGCATTCCTCTTGTTTTACCTGTCTTCAAACTGTGTCTTGCCTCAGAGCATGTGTTTACTTCTGCTTCTGCACTTAGCCAGACCTTTCATAACTCTTTTGCTTGACCTTCTAGGTTTTCTTTCTGATCTGGCCATACTTTACTCCTGCTTCTTCTTCCTACAACCTCTGCTCAAGCTGGAGGAAAATGACACTCAAAGTTTCCCATCCCCAAGTGCCAGCTTAATTTGTGTTTTTAGCTAGCCTCCAAGTCCAAATTCAAACAGTAACTGAGGATGAAAATCAGAGGATGTCAGTGTTTAAGAGGTAAAACAAGAAGTATATCAAATTTGTGTGGAGGAGTGTTTACATTGATATATCTATGAATTGACTACCTATTCATGAGACCTTCAGGCCTTTGTATTCTCATAACAGCAAGGCCATGAGTGTTCTTAACATTTCTTCCACAGCTCTGTTTTTCAGGCCCAGCAGGACCTGTGCAAGACAGTCTTTTAATATGGATGAGCTCTTAAGCATTATCAGTACACTTCAGATCTTATTTTAGACCAACTTCAAGTGGAACATATAATTCTTCTGCATAGGGGAAATACTTCAGGCACTGTGGATTTCTGAGAATACAATACTCTGTGTACAGCAATGAGTATTGACCATACCACTGCGTATAGAAAGCACTCATCTTGTATAAACTTTCACAATATCAAATTTACTTGATAAATATTTGAGATCCCACTGCATGCAACAGCTTTATATCATATTTACCCAAGTTACTCTCATCTTAAATCAATAATGTCTGCTATTCTGCAAGTTAGGTATAATCATGATGTCAAATTACTTTCTATAAAGGTACATTCTAGGTAATTGAGTGAAAATTTGCCAAGGTGCCTGTTCCGAGTCTGGATCAATTTTATACTTCCATGTGCTCTCTTATAGTTGTGGAAGCATAAATGTCATTAACAAATAACTCAGAAGTTCCTAAAACATAGCAGAAAAAGACAAAATTTCTATCAGAATCCAGTTCCTCTGATAACTTCATGTATTTTCCATAAGTCTTGATTAAACATACTTCATTTAAACATCAAACTATAATATGCCAAAAGACTACCTTTTCGGTATTTAAGTTTATTAAGGAAAGCAGTGGAAATGTATTAATTTGTCAATATCCTTGAGACACAGACAGGTGCCGAGCAGATGAACTTTTTCCATACTGAGGTATAATGGAAATTGTTTATCACCTTCAGGGGTTTTGTCTAAAACAAAAACAACAACAACCCCCCCCATAAACAAGCAAACAAAAAATGCCAAAACCCTCAAAGCAAAAAAAAGAAAAAAGTTTAACATGCATATTGTTATCTTAATATTCCTTAGATAACAATTTCATTCATAAAATGAAATATAGAACTTCTGATATTTCAGTTAAATTAACCCTAATATTAAAGCTGAGAATTGTGTTGATGCGTTTTTCATGAAATTGAAGCATGAAAATTTAATGAAATTTTCAGATTTTTACCTATGAGCTTTTGAGGAAGTGATGAATTGGAATAAATCACCCATATTTAAAGGAGACTGTCTAAATAATTTCCTCCTCCTTAGCAGGAAGCTCTGTGTAGATACCTTGCAGCATGAAGAAATTGGTTCTTGTCTCTGCTCACCCAGACCTCATTTTGGTATTAGTTCAGGATACAGATATATTAATTTCTTCCTGGAAAGGTGCCTTCTGTTTTTCTTGTCAGATGAATTTCTCAAGATAGATAATGTGGGAATATTGCTACAAATAGTAGTAATTTCTCTGATGTCTGTCCTATCATATATGGCTAGTTTAATGGACATGAAAGGCTCACTCTTTAAGTGTTTGGTGTTAAGATAATTTCTTCAGTGATTTACACAATATACACTAAATAAGTGGTACTAGACACTTTTAATTAAATTACTTAAAATTAATTTAAATTTAATTAATTTATTAAAATTTTAATTAAAATATGTAGTTGGATCTTGGTAATGCAAATGTCAATGCATTTTTTATGCAGTACCCCCTTTACAAAAATTCATTAGGAAAGTAAAGTTAAAATAAATGTGTGCATTTCTGCTAGAATTCACATTAATTTGATGTGTCCTTTGAGAAATTAAATTATCTGAAAAGAATAAGAGGTGTAAAGGAATTAGTGTTGCTTCATTTTGTCATCAATATTATTCTGGAGGTACTGTAAGCCTAATTCTACAGCCCTTACAAAACGATCCATCTGTTGCAACAGTCTTGAGGAGAATCTTCCTAGAAATCCATATAAATATAAAACCTTGCAAATATAAATATAAAACTCATGATAAGAAGGAAATTAAATTATAAGGTATCTGCCTGTGCCATGTTTATAAACATAAATAATTAAAAATTCTCTCTTTGAGTGCCTAGGACCTCCGCAAAGAATTGTGGACTCTCAACAGAGGTAAGTATTCTTTTTTAACCTGGTCAGTTGCAGCAGACTTGATCAATGCTTCTTAGACATATGCTGGCTGTATGGTTTAAATCACAGAAAAATTTTCACTTTTTTCTAAATGGGAAATAAATCTTTTAGTAACTGTTAGAACAACTATACAGACAAGAAACTTTAGCTCAGGCTAAACTTGCAATGCAGTACTTGGTGTGTTGGTGAAGTGGTTTTCCACCACGGGTCAGAAAACAATACAAATCCTACACAAAATAATAAGAAAAAGGACAGAATTAAGAGTTTACCTTTTATACAGGTGTTGGGGCTTTTTTATCCCTAGTGTTAAAAATCAAATAGGTATTTTATGAGCTACTCATATTTCTATGATTTACGAAGAGGTTAAGCTCAGAAGTTAGTCTATTTAAAGAATAAATTGAGAATTTCAACACTTATCTGGAACTGGAAGCTCAAATGTCCTATTACAACACAGAAGTTCCAGTAACTCATGTCTTTGTAAACAGTTAAGATATTGGTCTCCTTTAATTTTTTTTAATTTTTTTTTTTATTTTTGTAAGCTAGTGGCACTGTCAAATATTCAAGATCTATTCTGTTTGGTATTTTTTTTCCTGATTAAACTAGGGACTGGCTCCTTCTGCTTTTATTCTAAATTTAAATAGCCATGGCACAGTAGCACATGTGAGCTGTGGGCAAAACATTGCAGATTTCATAAAGAGATTATGAAAGAATTCTATGCAAAACTCAGTGGCAATTCACCAGCAGGTAGATGATGGGACGTGCTGTGTATTGTTAATCTGCAGCAGAGAAGTTGACCACCATTTTATTTAATGTTTGTATTTATATGAATTTATTACACAGGTCATAGCACAGAAACATAGAACCCTCAAAAGGTCATCTAGTCCAATCTTTCATGGAGAAGAGAGCCTAGATTTCATAAAAAAGGTATTAAATGGTTAAAAATAAATTGAAGGATTGGATATGCAAAATAATTTTATTACAGTTATTATTTTTAATTTTTTCCTTGATTCCCAGAATTCTCTGTGGGCTATATAAAATAGTACCAGTATTGGCAACAGACTTTTTAAAAAGCAGATGTAAGCAAAGTCTAGCTCAGAAATCCATTATTCTAATTGAATAAAATGCATTAAAACATTGCTAGATTTAAGTGGTTTCTATGTTCTTTATCTATAGGTTGAATAACCAACTTATTACTAATCTATGGGAGTCAGATTCAGTGCTCATTGCTGCCAGGAGTCAGTGCCACTGTTCTCTTCATGCAAAAATTCTAACCTGTAGGTTCTGGAGAAAAGTCTTGTGTTTATCTGTGGAAGACATAAGTCTCCTTCAATGTCTGTCTGCATACCTAAGGTCATAGGTGAGAGAGGACATTCACTAGGTGAAGAGAGTCAAGAGATAAGAAGCCTTTCCTGAAAGGTGGAAACAGTCTTCAGCCATTGGACTGTCCAGGCTTTGATCTCTTTTATGTCCTGCCTGGATCAGAGCTGTGTCTGCGAGGTTACCATATAAAATGGTGACTGACACCACAACCATCACAAAACTGAGGTTTTTGTGAGAAAAGTGGCAGTAGCTGCAGTGTTTTTTGCTGATCTCAATACTGTCAGCACGTGAAAAGCTGTTGTTACGGGAAACTCCTTGGGGTTTAATTACCTGCATTCCTGGTTTGTGATTTCCGAATATATTTACAATAAAAAGAAGGATGCTTGACCTAGACAGTAGGGGCAAGTTTTACACAGGTATAATTACATCACTAGGAGAAGTATTAAAAATGGTAAAGTGGGCACATATGTTGTTAGCCAGGCAAGAAGGGTCTGGATTTGAATGACATTTGAATTCACTCTCATACATGTCCACACAGCAGTGGTACAACTGAAGAGATATTTGATAGTCCCTGGGTTTTAGGAGAGAGGTCACAATCATGTATCTATGTGATGCAGCTACAAAAAATAAAATAAAATAAAAATAAAAATAAAAAAAAGAGGGACAATAGCAAATACTGAAGTATTAATTACATTACCACAATGCACATGAACATGTATTTGAATATCCAACTACATATTAGCTATATCCACAGCTCTTATTGAAAGTGGAGAAATTGTTCAAATAAAACCACCTTTTTGTGTTCAGCTATGCATTGTGTACGTATACATTACGTATGTTAATGTAATTTATAGATTGCCTTCTGGCAGCATTCAGCAGGGGCTGGAGAGAGCATACAACTCACAATTAGATCACTTTCAGAGCACCATTTCATATGACTCATATTGTACACATTTTCACAGAAAATGTGAATCATAATTATAGTATTGCTCTTTATTTGCAGTAGTTGCCATACTGTGCTTCCTGTTTTCCAGGGGTGTGCCCAGCTCTGGCTCTAAGCAGTTCAGTGTGATGCTGTCAGAGGTGGTATCAGGCACTTCACAGTGGGTGATTATAGAAGGACAATGACTAACTGCAAGCAGTATAGCAGAAGGGTATAGCAAAAAACTCAAGTGGGATAGGGCTAAAGGCAGAGCTAAGGAAGGTGCCTCATGCACAGTACAAGCAGACACAGAAAGAAGGAGATGAGAGCAGAGTAGTATGCACGAGGGAGTGGATGCAGTGCAGTGTCTGGTAAACAGAAGCTGGCTATACTCTGATGATGTGCAAGGCAGAGCTCTTCTCTCAGTGCAGTGATGTGTGGTGAACAGCCAGAGTGAGCATCCAGCTGGCCATACCCAAACTGACAAATGCAGCATTGTCACATGTGAGCAGTGGCTGCCAGCTGGGTCAATAGGTACTGAAAATGAAGAGGGTAACTTCCAGCAGGCCTGAAGGTCTAAGATGCTGCACTGGAGCTGAACCAGAAAGCCTCAGCAGTAAGATTTTTACAGACTCCCCTTCTGCTGATAGGTCTTGAATTCATTCTGCAACGCATCTCACAACTGCGGCTGGCAATTACTTTCTGAAGATATCAATTTTCATGCTAAATTTTCAATTTTCAGCAACTTGGGTAAATGGTTCTTTTGATTTTCATTGAAACACATGAGAATCCCCCTAAAAATATGCAGCATTTATGATCCCTCTTCCTACTTTAAAAAAAGCTGTTTGAATGTGATAGGTTTTTAATTGGAAAAGATGTCATGATTGATTCTTAAAAACTTTGAAATGTAATATAATCTAATCTTAATCTAAATTTTTGGTGAAGTTATAGATTGAATTGATATAGAGTGATTTTTATATACTAAATGTCGGACAACAGTATCTATGCTGCTGTGTCCTAATGACACAGATCCAATTTAAATTTTTTTCTATGTGGTAGATAAAGTACAAAACACAGGGTAATACAAGATAAGAATACTGATTAGAAAAGTTATCTATATTTACAGAAGTAAACACTTTTAACTGTATCTTTCATAAAATCCAGTCCTTATCCCTATGTCAATTGATTTTTAATAATACTGGAATTTTTTTTGTACTAATGAAATACCCATTTTGCATCTCTAAGAATTAATATAAGTAATATAATAGTGTGAGGCATCCTTTTTTTTTTTCCTGCCATCAGGCATTGTGTCGCAAATTCTTTATGAGGAAAGACATAGAATGACACTATACAGCAGATTTTATTCTTTTAAGGGCAAATGAATGTTATGCTAAGGTTATAGTCACTTCTGAGAAAGAAAATTGGAAGAAAAGAGAAAAACTGGAACAGTTAAAAGAGGACTTGGATTTAATATTCTATGTAACTCTACATGGGTAATTCTTTCAAGATATTCCGTGTTTCAAACATTCCACCTGGATGCAGTTTGCCTCTTTCTTTGTTCTGTGCAGATGAACAGGTTATAAATGCACAAAGAAGCTTTAAGAGTCAAAGAGAAGACAGAGGGGGAAACATAGCATGTTTAAAATGCAAAGTATAGGGGTTGTATTGGGCACTGAGAAAGAAAAAATGCAGCCTAAAGATATTTTTCTAGCTTTAGTCTTCAGCATTCTGTTATACAAATTAAAGAACAAAATACAAAACAAACCAACCTCCAAACAATTCTGAACTTTGTAAATTAAGTTAGATTAGTTAGTTAATGAGGTTTTAATAACAGACCATGATGGAGTATGAATGATCTTATGTCATCAGTCAGGACCCAGGTTCATTTATTGTCACTAGTACGTCATGATCTCAGACCCTTGCTCACGCTTCCTGCCACACTTCAGTCAGTTCAGACTTCACTAGCCCTGATCATGCTGCCCGGATCCTGGGGTGATGGTCAGCAGAGAAGAGAGATATCTGTTTAGGTGTCATAGGTTGAAACATCTTAAACACTGAATTTCTGCCCTATATGCTTTCTTTGCTAAGATTTAGTCTAAATTATCTTATAAAAAATGGAATTGACATTTTTATGCTTGAATCTGTACACGGGGTTTTTTTTAAAGGAAGGTTTATATATAATGTATAGTTATATATAATAGATTTGTTACTAAATACTTTTGTGGTACACATTATTGAAATGGATTTCATGGGTTATTTTCAGCAGTGTTTCCAAAGACTTGTTAATTCACAAGATGTTCTGATAAAATACAGGGTGACTCTGATGTTCCAGTTTTATTTTTGATAAGCATACGGCAAGTCTAATAAAAGATTTGAGTGCAGAGAGTAATTTTTGTGGTTGGTAATTTTGCTCCAAGTTCAGTTAAATTGTTCTGTGAGATGAAGATCCTTCTTGCGTGTATGAAGTGACTAAATTGTATTTTGTTTGAATTTGTGAATTGAAAGTATTAATTAGTATTAATTAGTTATTGATTGAATCTACTATATCTTCTGTATATTACATAATAAAGTACATGCACTTTATTCTAAAACACCCATGCTGGAACCACCTGAACCTGTCCAATCTTCTTGAACACCTAATGATGAATTACAGAGCTGTCCTCATTCACAGTTTTGAAGGCTTAGTACTTAAAATAATCAGGCGCTCCTGTACATTAGAGAATTTTGGTTTTGTAATTTTGGTGAATGTATACTTCCTGCAGCTTCCAGTAATTTTGATGATACCTGGCATCAAAGAAAATGTGACATGAAACTAAAAAATTGTAGTACATCCATCTTAGACAAAATCATGTGTCTCAAAGATCACATTTGCGTCACATTGAAGATTAAAAGGGAAAAAAATAATGTGCTCCTTATATTAATTTGTTGCCTCTGCTCATCAGTAAATGTGACTGTGAAATCCAAAGCAGTTAGGTTTAGGAAAACTAATAACTTCTGTTTGAGCTGTGTATGCTGTAGGCTGAACCACAGACCCGTGGGAGCCTGTATGGAGCCCCCTAATAAACAACCCTGGCAAATTATCTTCAAAGCAGCAATCTTTGAGCATGGTTACATGTGAAATGAGCAGACTTTTTTTCCCCATCACAGTATAGTAGAAACTATATATTAGGAAAAGGCCCCTACCCTCCTTTCTGGGATCGTTTCTCACTTTGATCTTTATTCAAGTCTCCCCTTTGGCTGTCACTCTGCCTTTTCAGTCACAGAAGCATTTTGTCAGCTGATGGATGATAATTCAGTTATGTCTGCACAATGAAATAACATGTCCCACAATTTAATCAAATTGGGGTAGAAAAAAATCTCCAGGTTTTATCTAGGATCAAAGAACACGTGGTTTAATGTCTAATAATGCAATTTCCAGTTAATATGCTGGTCAGTGCTATATTCAATGAACATATTACTGGACATTCTATTCAGGTTGCAGCAAAGAAAGAGTTTGCATCAAGGAAAAATACAAGTCCACCCAAAAAAGGTGTCTTTTACAGTGAAATAAGCCTGGAGAGATATTGTTAAAGAACCTGGATTGTGTTCTCTGCAGTGTACTTAAAAGCTGCTCTATCAGGGGATTTACTGACATGGCTTTTCAAATAATTTAGTCTAATCTGTATTTGAAAAAGATTCATTTAATTTACTATCATTTACATTTAACTTTATATTTGATTTTCTTTGGTAAATAATATATGAGTCCAAAATAATTCCAGTATTTCAGTATGCTTGCAGATCTGATTCACGCTCCTGAATTTAGCTCTCCTGTTAGGTAATCCCTCTCTTTGTTTATAATTAATGAAATGCAAATGTATAAAGGAACAATTATGGTGAAGTATACTTCTTTCTCCTCGTGCTTTGAGGAGGTCAGTAAGAATTTTGGGACTGTAGGCACAAATTCGCAATATGAGAAGATTTCTTTCTTCTTCCCCAATATAAAGGCATAATACATAGGGCAACTTTACAAAAAAAACCACATCTCTTTATATCACAGTAGGAGTACTGGAATATGTATGATTTGTATTATACACATTTGGTCATATTATACACATATATACTTACAAATTGCTGTTTGTACACAGCAACACTCACCTTTGGGCTTATATTGTTAACAAATTAGTAAACCCTACTACTACTTCTACTACTACTACTGCTATTCTAAAATCACTATTATGTGAGAGCTGTAAGAGTTATTCTTGGGAAGAATGGGATAGAGGTGTAGTAGAATAAGGTGGCTTTCAGAAAGGTGTCCCTAAATTTTGCTGATTTTTTAAATTACAGAACAAGTATCACAATGTGTAAATTAAAGCAGAATTCTTGTGATCAGACATCCACTGCTGCAGTGTAGTCAGTGGTGCACTGTAGGCAGCAAAGCCCTTTGATAGTTATATACTCTCAGTTTGCTTTTAGGATGTTCTTTGGCTGTATAGAAGCCCAATGTCTGGTTTTGAAGTAGCTAGTGCTTTAATGTAGCTCTGATTATAATTATACTTGCTACAGATTTCACAGCTGGTCATTTTTCTGCTTCCATTAGACAGTAATTTCCTATTCCTTTATGTTGCATTAAGAGAGAATAATTCTGATTTCTGAAAGAACACCTGTCATTCAAAAATCACAGCTGAAGAATAACACTAATTATAAGTCATCATATATGATCTAAATCCTACCTCTAGAGGTTATTTATACCAGCACATTTTATTTTATTGAAATATTTGCATTCCAAACTTCAAATATACTTCAAATATACATAATCATTCTGCCTGATAATAAATATGAGAATTATAGAATATTTAGGAAGGAACTCTGCATTTCACTCAGGTCTTCTACCCTGACAAGTCTAAATCTCCTCATTGTTTTGATTTGGTATTTGATTTGAACTCTTGTGATGACATTGCAGTTTCAGTATGAATAGGACTCCCTTTACTTACATCAGCATAAATGGTTTTGGATTTTTCTAAAAGCTTAATTCATTCCGTACTAAGGATCCGGTTTTTCTGTCTTTAAATATACATTTCGTTACCAAAAATGAAATTAAGAATGGATATGATGTAACTATGTATCTACAAAAGTAAAGAGACTTTTTTCTCTAATTGTATTCTGCTTGAAAATTTCATGTTAATTGATTCCATAATTAACTGTTTCACTTGCTTAAAAAATAAGGCAAAGGAAGATAAAATTAGCACTGTGAAATTAAAACCACTGTGAGTTCCTCAGAAAACTGAGAGATCTATCTGCTTGGATTCTAAAATTGTAATTTGTAATTGATCTCTGATTTTTTTGGGTGAAACATTAGAAGTGAGCCATCAAAATAATTGCATCAGTTCTCAGGTGTAAAGTGACACAGCATCTCAGGCCTTTGTGGATGTTGTGCTTCATAAGCCTGTAAATATAAGCCCAAAACCAGACTAGGATAGCCATGTTTTCCATATGCAACATGGAAATGTTTTTATGATTCTGCTACTCTCTGTCTACAGTCTATGCCCTATTTCTGGAGGGAGTTATTATAAGGTTTTGGCTAGTAATTCCTTGATGCACTTTGATCCAATTACCTGCTGTAATGAAATTTTTCACACACACATAAACTTTAGCAAAAGTTGATTTGAGTAGTCCACCATTTCCCAGTGAAATAAGCTTGCATAAAAAATTCTAAGTGCTAGTATTATTTCTTCACTTAATTTAGCAGTAACATAATGAGCTTTTTATATGATCTTTTCATAGGGTCTTATTATTTACCGCCTGAGTCACAGCAAACTATTATTCATATGTAAAAGGTAAAAATGTTCATCACTTATAAAGTATAAAGAATTAGCAGCTTCACATTTTTTTCTGAAGTTCTAAATGCAAAATATTTTATAAAAAAATTTATAAATTTGTATAACCCTCACCTCTGTTTTTTCACCTGTGTCTAAAAAATTAGATTTTCGTAGAAATCCAAGGAGAAATGTTTGCTCATCTAATATTTTATTCCAGAATGTGATTACTGTTCTAGTCATCATCCAGCAAAGCACCTGAAACTTGAATTCCTTATAAAAGTTACTTCTCTTCATCAAGATTTCTGCAAATGTCTCTTTATCAAAGTGCATAAGCCTGCCTATGCATTTGTGACATACTTTTTTGTTTGTGACATACTTTTTTGTTAAGAATCAGTCTATATTCTCTTGCCAGGTTCCATGGACACTTCTAAAACTTCAAAGGCTTTTCCTTGAAGTGTAGAGATCTTGCTGCTGTTTTGTTTGCCTGGCGCTTTTTGAAATATAAATATAGGAGGAAAATTTCCTAGTTAATAACCATTATACCTTTGATACCTGTTCTTTGCTTCACTTATTGCTCTGTTTATTGAAGAAACTCTTGAATATTTCTTTCTCCTAGAAAAGGAGTCTTAAATATTTCTATCTCCTAGAGATGAGGTCCATACCCCCAAACCTGTGGGTGTTTAAGAGTCATTTGGACAATGCTCATAAAATATGCTGTAGATTACAGTCAGCCCTGAAGTGGTCAGACAGTTGGACAGTCTCTTCCAACTGAAATTTTCATGCGACAGTCCCTTCTGAATGAAATTCCTTTTGCCTTTGCCTTTTTCTTTCCCCTTTCCCTTTCCTTTCTTTCCATTTCTAGGCTTGGCAGTTATGCTTTCTGGAAAGACTGTGGTTTTTCTCCAAAGTTTGATTTTAAAATTACAAAGTCATTAGAAAATTGCTAATTATGCTTATGCATATGCTAGGCACACAGCTCTCAAACAGTCTGACCTAAAAGAAAAAGAGAGACCAAGGTCCAAATTAAACAGCAATTTAGATGATATCTGATTTAATTAAGCCACTTTATGCCAGAATTCCCTACAAAGAGAATGCAAATGTAAGGGCACTGTACTTGAAATAATGCAAGATTCATAGATTAATCACACCTGACATATTTAACTTCTTTTTTACAACTCACTCTTTAAAAATTTAGGGTTTTAAACCATAACAAAATAACAAACATGATTGGTGGGCGTGCATTAAACACTGTCAGCTGCTGACATGTTTTCATGCTAAATAACTATTTTCTTGTTAGAATAACCTGTGCGGTCTTCAATTACATGTCTTTCATAAAATACCAGGACAACAGAGAAGTGTTCTAAGCATGACCCTTTGATATGCAGCCATAGTTCAGAGGTATTTATTGACAAGCAAGAGAACACATTGTCCTTTTGCTTCGGATGAAAATAACATACTTTTGGACAAAACCCCACTCTCACATAGTGTAGTAGATTAAATTGTTGGTTCTATTTGGCATCTTTAAACTTCCTTTCCTTAGTGAAGATTTTAGGAGTGCTTATAGTGTATCAAAGAATTCCATCTTGCTTTGATGAGACTTTTTTATTGTGACTTCAATCTAGTTTCCCCAAATTAATAGATAATTCTAGCAGCATATTGATAACACAAGTATCTTTTTTTTTTTAATAGAGAATATGTCCTCTTAATTTTTCCACAAGGAAACTAACATTAAGGTTATTTTAATTAAGGGTATGGAAAACGTGTTTTCCAGCATCTTGCAAGATTTGGTAATTAAAGACTGGCTTTGAAAGAACTAGAACTAAGTCCAAAAGACTTGGAGCCAGATTCTTGGTTTTTCTTGAATCACCTTTGTGTCAATAACTGTCTGAAAGCCACAGTAGAGTCCTGTGCAGTAAAAAAGGGATAAAAAACAAAGGGTAAACAAAAGGAGTTGAAAGTCGAAGAGAGAGATTGATGGAGACTGTTCTGAAAATACACCTCTCAATAGCTCTGTGTCAGTGGAGGGAACAGTCCTAGGAAATACATGAAAGAACTCTTGATGGAGGGGGAATGGTTCATTCTGTGCTTTTGATACATCACTGGTGAAGTTCTCCAGAAAATACTAAGTGCTTTTTCAGCTGAGCCTTAGAATATAAAATACCTGCCTAAGGTGTGATGAATGGGGAAGTTCCAGGATTTCCTTAGGAATCTTTATGCCTGCCCCAGGAAACACTGGTGCCACAGACATAGAAAGAGCATACAGAAGTTGTCTATAGATTCTCCTACAAGGAATCTTCCAGACAGCTCTAAAGCAGCATTTTGTTGCCAAGGTAGAAAGAAGCTGTTGTAGTGCTGGCCACACTGTAGTGCAGTACTTTTATTCAGCATGTGTTCTAAAGCACAAAGCTCTCTCTTTTACCAGCCCTCATATAAGTTCTGGATAGGATTGGTGATGATGGATCTGCCATGCCTGAGCCCTTCCAGAAATATTGCATTATAGTTTCTTACTTAAAGTAGGTAAAATGTATCTGGTTCTGTGTTGCAAGTTGTCTTCTTTTTTTTTAATACATTTTAAATTAAAAAAATAAAAACAGGAAAAGTACAAGTTCATAGTAATTCCAGTGAGCCTTTAAATATGCTTTTTAAGCTTAATATTCTGACTAGAAGTGCACTCATTTACTCCTGGGGAGATTTGGAAGGTTATTAATATTTAATAGGAATGTTTCTGTAATTTTTTCCAAATGAGAGAAATTTCACTGCAGATTTAAACACAGAGGTTTATCACAAGAAAAAGTAGAGGTGGGAAGAGATTTTCTGGCAAGAGTGCTTGGTTTATAGTTTTAAAATATCTTTTTAACTATGAGGTCATTTTTCTCATTGAGTTAGAGTGTTATAATACTGTGCTTCTAAAAAAGGCCCAGAACAAAATGTGCTAAGCTCACTGTTGTCATGAGGAAAGAGTTATTTTCATAGCTCTCATTAGCCAAGAGGTACTGTTAGCTAATCACTGGACAAAGATTTGCATAATATTGTAATATGATGGCACTATTATGCAAAGTTTTTAGTGAAATGAGCCACTAAGATAGAGTTGTTATCAAAATGGCTGGTCAAACTTTTTTTTTTATCTGTGGATCCCAATTCATCCTGAACAACAAGGGTAAGTTAATTAAATATGAGTAATGAATATTAATAGAGAAAGCTGTTAGAGATGCAGAACAGGACTGAATAACAAGGGGAAGAGAAAGATGAAAGGTTATTATTTTGTGAACAAAAAGTTCTAGAGAGAAGCAGTTAATGAAAAAGATTTATATCATCAAAGTACAGAAACGAGAAGAGGTGTGTACTCTGGCATTCCACTATCCCTCAACATTGTTCGTTGTTTATATGATATTAGTCAGCTTGACTCCAAGTCTGTTAACTTCTAATAGAGATCAGTGTTTCTTTCTGCTTGCTGCTAAATGAACAGCATCTATGCCTCTGCCTGTTTCATCTGTGGATGAAACAGCTCTACTTCTTATTTTCCTAATAGGAATAGGCATAGGTCTCATGGCATTAGGAACGACCTTTCCAAAATACACTCGTCCCACTAGTGATGGCTAGTGTTTAGGGTCCAAATTACCAAGTACACTTCTGGAGCTTAAGGACACTTTCTCTCAAGTCTGGAGGTTGTCTGCAGCTAAGTATGTGATTTCTAAGATTACTGTTCCTTGTAATGTTTTCATAGATGTTTATTCCTCTTTTTGTTGAAATGCAGGTTGTTCTGATCCTCTCAAGCTTTTCCAGAATTCAGTGCCAGATTTCAGCATTCTGAAATTATTTTGGTTTTAGTGAAAAAATTATTGGTAATACATTAATTTTGGTCTATATTAAAAGGTTTTTTGGGTTTTTTTTCTCCATTATGCACCAGGACACATTTTGGTCCCTAAATATAAAACTTAAAAAGAAGGAAAAAAAGCCCATTGCTGTTCTTGTATGATCTCAGGACTGGGAGCAGCAGCTTTAAAAAACAAGGAATGACAAAACTAAGGATACGAGTTTTTTCAGGTGCTGCTTCCCATATGGTAATAACTGCCTGTAAAACAAAGATACTTGTCACAGATTTTATAGAACTCTTGTATATTGTATAGAACTATTTTTTTTCAGAATGGGTCTCTCATTGTTTCATTATTTTTCTGAAAAATGTAAGGAAATTTTTACAGTCTGATTTACAAATATTACAAAATAATACACATAGAAAGTTATTATCTAATTTTTTTCTTAAGATGTAGTGACAAGCTGCACTCCAAAATTCATTTGCCATTTAATGTGACTCCCAAAATATACTTGCAATCAATCCTACATGAAGTGAAAATTAGATTTTATAAATTCATTATTTCCACTATGTGGTTTTGGTAGCAGTATATAACCTTGGATGCTGTAACACTTCATAAAACAGAAAAAAAAAAAAGACCTTGAAAGCAAAACCCGATCCTTTCCAGAAAGAAATTCTTCTAAAGATTTAACGTGAAGTTTAGTTAAAATGTGAAGGACTAATTCTATTTGTTTTACTTTTGAGGATAATGCCAACTTCTACTGATCCAACATGTGTCCAAAGATTGGGGAAGAAGGACAAGAGGAACTGATCCTCACATCCAGCAAATTAAGACAGATGACAGTCAAAATGAAGACAGGACCAGGAGAAAGCTATAGCCTGTGGTGGGAAAAGGGGGGAATGCATTGAAATGGCAGCAGGGCTCAAAAATTGAGGCCAGAACTGATGGCAACTCTGGTCAAGTTCCACTGGACTAGAAACAAGACAGTGCTACCTGCTTTCCTAAATTTTGTGCATTAGGAAGGCATGATGGCTGAACTGCAGAGAATGGACATATTATGTGAGTCTTAAAAATAAAGGGGAGACAAGAAAGATCAGGAAAGGAGAAGAGCAAATAATTGTAAATTACATTAAATTCAGGGGCAATGAGCAGCTTCATAGATGGAGTGAGAGAAGATTAATCTGGCAGTAAAATACTTTTCCATTGCCAACCTGGACCTTTCTAGGAGCCAGTGTCTCAGTGCAGGCTCTACTGTAACTTTGTCCAGCCAGGACAGCCCCTCCAAGCCCCTTTTTGCTGGCCACGTTTGGAATAATGCCTCTTCCCACTGCTCTAGCCCCAGATATTTCCAGCTAGCCCTGCCATGTTCCTGCATTTCTCCTATTTGAGGAAGAAATTGGCAGCTCTGATTTTGAGGTGAATTCTAAGGACTAGCACATAAGGTTAGAAGGTGTGTATTGGCAAGCTCAGTAGCTGGCTTTTCCAAATGCCGACATACGTGTATGAATATTATGTGTGTGTGTGTATATATATACACATACACACATACATACATATATATATATATATATTTCTACAAACATGTGTGCATTCACAGATAGACTCATATATTTATACACTTATAAATATGTATATCTAAATATAAAAGACAGACTTCCAGGGAAACCAAAGCCATGAGAAATTTGGAAAGAGCTGATGACAGAGAAGAGGTACATAAGGAAAGACTGAATTGGCAATACACTGTGTTACATCTTTTGTGCATACATTAGCTAAAATAAGTGTTTTGAACTGTGTTTTCCTTTCCTTGTTGTTAGTGCTCATCTATCTGTGCTTCTATGTGCCTAACACTTTTTTGTTGAAAGTGCTTTTTGTTGAGAAACAGTGCTCCCAGGAAAATCAGCTCCTCCTGCTCCAGCAGCCTTTTTCCCTGTCCTCTTTGTCTGCGCCCTGCCCAGTTGCTTCTGATATAAACCCACAGCTGTTCTTCTTGGGTGGTTAACAGCAGGCTTTAGGTTTTCTTCTCATCTTAAGAGGATTTTTACAGAGGTCATCTCTTACCCCTCCTTGAATAACTTCTTTGTTTTTTGGGTTTTTTTTTTTTTTTTCTGTTCATTTTATGTTTGTTAGTTCTGAAGGGGGTGAATATTTGGGTTTTGGGGTTTTTTTTGTTGTTTGTCAGTTGGTTGGTGGGGGTTTATGGTTTGTCATACTTTAATTGTTATCCTTTTTTTTCCTGAGACCTCAGAAATACCTGAGGAGAGATCAGAAAAAATAGAGAAATACAGAGTCTCTTTGGTTGAGTACATAAATAACATCTGCATAGCAGTAGCAGGAAAGAAAAAATGAATCTCATTAGGCAGCTGAGGTTTTTGATTGCTTGGCCAGTTTTGTTTACCTTAACAGAAAAATCTGGCGAGCAAAATGAGGATTCACCCAACTCACATTTCTAATTTTATCTTTCTATTTGCCTTGCCTTCAAATGGTGTGGATGTGAAGCAGAGATATAAACACTATCCAAGAAATCCTCCTCTATTCTTGCCAGGTTTATGGCACATAGAACAAGCTGTATTATGATAGGAGTAAAGCTTGTGGGGAGGAAGTGGATCTCAAAAAGATATTTGTATGTTTGGCATACAGAACATAAATACAGAGGCACAGAGTCGAGTCACTCAAGCATGCTAAAAAATAAATTTTTGTTTTTCAGGCTGAACTCTCATGACAGGCTCATTAAAAGTTCTTGCTGCCAAATGCTTTTTTGTTTTCACCTTCAGAACTGCCTGTATTAATAATGAGCAACCCCACTTGCAAGTTATTTGCATAAACTACTGTTTCTGTCAGTGGTGCAGTGCTAGGAGAGGATGAGGGAGGGACACACAGCAGGTGAATTCAAATGTCTGATTTAACCCATTGCGAAAATACCGGTGTAGTCTAAGCTGGTATGGCTTGTTCTTGATTAAGTCTAGCTTAGCAGGATTTGACAGTAGGAGGGGTTTACTTCTGTGGAGTTAGATAACTGAACTTTGCAATTTAGATACTAAGTAGTATCTCTAGGATTACTATCAGAACCTTGGTTTATATTTTGAGACTTTCCAGCCCACTAAACTCTTAAATTCATGTGAAACATGTGATTCCTCTTTAGTCAGCTACTTCCTGTCCTCAAGTGTTTCTACTTTCACAGAGGGCTGTTACCAGACTGCTATCTTCTCCAAAAGGTAGAACCAAATATTTTGCATTCTATCCATACCTTTACCATTTTTCTTTCCCTGTTTACAGATGTAGGTATTCTCTTCAAGACCTTTACTGATCATTAGATCACTGAAGAACATTACTCATCCTTTTAGCTATTGAATCACTTGCAAAAAGCAGTGATTTTTTCTAATATGAAATCATACATATCAGGATCTGGAACATGAAAATATTTGCGACTGACTAATTTCTATTTTCTGTGAAAAAAATAGTTAAGAAGCCCAACAAAGTATACTAGAGACATTAAAACACAAAAAAGGAAATCTGTGCAAGTATCAGTCTTCCAAATATTCAAGACTGTGGTCTACTAGCCAGTGTGCTATGTACAATGCTCAGAAAATGGACAATTTCTAAAGTACGGTGACCACTAAACCATATAATAATGTCATTTAATAATTAAAATCTGATGTCTACTAAAAAAGATTCACAAAAATAGGATCAGCTAACCAGAAGCTAATGGAATAGCATAGCTGTATTAAAAATTGTATTTATGGAAGTGAATGTAATATTTCTAAATACTTCTTGTAGATGCTGAGATTTTTGTGTGTGGTAGTTTTATATCTCTTTTTGTCTTTTGTGTGTGGTAGTTTTCATAAAGCATTCCCTCACCCTCATTCATTCCCCTCTGCATTTCCACTCGTTTAATGAAAAATCATCTGCTCTTACCAGACATTAGCTACTTGAATGAGGAAGTCGCCAGCATGATCTATGTGTCTTGTTTTCTGTTCAGCAAAGATAAAAATGAACTGCCTTGCTTAAAATGCTAGTCAGTAATAGGCCAGAATTTATTATTCTACAGCCTTATTTTGTTTAGTTAGCTTAGAAATTAACATCAGGCAGTACAAATACATGTATATTTTAGAATTTAAATTTAAGAAGACAGATTAATTCTGTGGTCTTGACAAGTAGACTAAGATAACATAGCAGCAGACAATAGCCCTACCTCAACTGGAAAAGGTTTACTTCCAGTACAAGTATGTAACAGTATCTGAGGATACAATCATAGTGATGTACAACTATAAATATGAAAAAATATGGAAATCAGTGATTTTCTGCTTAGTTCTTCCATAAGAATAAAAGCTAATAAACAGAAAGACCATGTTCACTGTTGTATTATCCATTTCAAATAAACAAAATGAGTGTAATAAAATATAATATTTAATATTAAAGTATCTGATTTTACCAGTGTGCTATCTCTCCTGTCAAAAGGTATTTAAGTTCCTTAATGGCCACATAAAAGGATCTGTTAGGCACTTATGAAGATATTCTTGTCTGCATACAAAGAACATGCTTATGAATGTGTGGAACACAGAAGTTTTGACATATTGGTTATTTATATTTGGGTTAATTTCTTACATAATCATAAATACTTTACTGCATAACTTTTGCATTAGGCCTATTAAATTTTTAATTGATTCCTCCCTCATAGCAAGTAATTATAAAATAATTCCAAGAGGAATGTGATTATCTATATTTGGAACTAATGTAATGGTCATCGGTCTATGTCATGTATACTGAAATATCACTTTAGAAAATCTTTTTTTATCGTCCTATTAACATAGCATTAGCTATGACTTTAAAATTATGAATAAGAATTTGAGAACACCTCCAAATACCTGGTTCCTTCCCTGACTGACACAAATCCATTGCTTGGGTCTAGACAAACATCTTCTGTCCCAAAATCAGTGTTTGGATCTTTATCTGCAGTTTCCTGCTCCTTTGTGTAAAATTATATAAGAACTTTCATTTTGATTTTTGATCCTTTACACTTATTTTTTATTTTCATTCTTTATTTTTATAATCGAGAGTTCCTAAGCCCATCCTATGTGGTTTTACACTGCACAGAAGTGTTGGTGTCTTGGACAGAAAGCATCGTTGACTAATGGCTTTATTGCTAGGGCTTTTCACTCTTATCTGAAGGTGGGCTTCAGTGGAAACCCCTCAGAGCAAAATAAGATTGTCTTCAGTAAGAGTGGCCTCCTGCTTGTCATACTATCATACATACTAATCAAACATGTCTTTTACTAAAAACCAAACGGGTAGACTAGTAAAATTTGTTTGAAAATCCTTTCTCTTCTGTACAGGCTGAATGCTTACTGTGGGCCGTGTTTTGCTTCTGTCTCTCGGAGATATTTTGTCTAATAATAAATCAAATAAATGAAACCAACAATAACAAGAACCCCCACAAACCCAAACATGAAACCAACAAACAAAAAAAAAATGAAAGTAAAGCTTTTTTTCACCAGTGAAATATGCACAGGCTTAGTGCACATCTTAATACTGAGGCACACCAGAAAATCTGGGAGCAGTTTTCCAAGTTCCAGACCACAGCTGGCAGAGGCTCAGCCAGTTCAAAGCATAAGCAGAAAAAGTTTAGGTCTGTCTGGCCTTTCCCACAAGGACGTAATCTAACTTCATATGAGACCTGCTATAGTTTAACCACTTTAGCTTTCCATCCTGAATCACTGAAACTACATCAAAGCAGCAGCTACTGTAATCCAGGATGAACAGGAATCATATATTCCACCTAATGTTGTTAGTTTCAGTAATGACTTTTGTTCCAGTGTGACTTTATGATGTTTCTATCCCCAGCTGTCTATTCTGTTTATGTTAGATGTTAAGTTCTGCACCTTCAAGACTGGTTCTGAGAGCAAAGGGGAGGAAGAAGAAGCTGCAGTTTGTGTTCTGACACAGCACTCACTGCCCCACATGCTGCTCTGCACTGCTCTGTCTGCAGCATGGACAGACAGAGGGACAGAGCTCTCCTTTGCCTTTAGTTAGTTTTTAGCTAGCTGAGGCAGAGAAGCTCCCTGGAGTGTGTTTTTTCCTTGAATCTGTTTAAACCTGCTCTGGACTGAAAACCCAGAAAAGCCCTGGGAGCTCACACCTGTGTCCCACAGGGCCTGGGCTTTGGCACTTCCAGCCCTGGAGGGACTGACAAGAGACTGAGCAAACTGAGCTACCCCATGACAAGGACTTTCTGGATTTGCCATCTTCTCCAACAGCGAAAGGTTCTATTTTTTAATATTATGCATTTCTTATGCTTGTAGATACTTTGCTTTCTAAATAAACAGTTTTTTCCACTTTTTCCAAGGAAATCTTTTCTTGAACCAGTTTTCAGGGGGACTTTTTTGCTTTCTGGAGCGGCCCCATTCAGTGGTTTTCTCACAAATTTGCCCTAAACCAGGACAAATACATTCGTTGGAGCCCAATGTGGGGCTCGACCAAGTGGAGAAAACTATCTATTTAACAATCAAAATATCTACAAGCATAAGAAATTAATAATATTTAACAATAAAACCTCCTGCTGTTCAAAGAGATGGCAAATCCAGAAAGTCCTTGTCATGGGGTAGCTCAGTTTGCTCAGTCTCTTGTCAGTCCCTCCAGGGCTGGAAGTGCCAAAGCCCAGGCCCTGTGGGACACAGGTGTGAGCTCCCAGGGCTTTTCTGGGTTTTCAGTCCAGATTGAACAGATCCAAGAAAAAAGAAAAGCCACAGGGAACTTCTCTGCCTCAGCTAGCTAAAAACTAACAAAAAGCAAAGGAGAGCTCTGTCCCTCTGTCTGCCCATGCTGCAGAGTGTCAACACTGCAGAGCAGCATGTGGGGCAGTGAGTGCCATTTCTGAAAACGAACTGCAGCTTCTTTCCCCCGCTTCACTCTCAGAACCAGTCCTATGCAGAACTTAACATCCAGCATAAGCAGAACAGATGATTGGGGATACCGCCATCATAAAGTCACCCCAGGACATTCCATACCTTATCCCCATATTGTCAACTTATTACCAAAACTAATATATATTCTAACTCTACAAACACATACATTAAACATATACATATATATACACATATAGATATATACACAGACAAGGGCAGTGACATTCAGTGAACAGTGATGTTTTCACATAGTTCTCACCCAACAATCTGATCTCCCTGAAGTGCACATCGTGTTGCTCAATCCATGTGCAAGCTGGTCCCTGAGCAAAGTCAACTCCACAGATGGGTTTGTCTGTACTCGAGGTAGAATTGATCCAGACTGTCTTCCCTAGCGAACCCCTGACATGAACCACTGGGACTTTGTCTCCATCTACAGGGGTTCAGACTGGGCAGGGCCTGCTCAGTTGGTTGGTTAACTATCCAGGTGGCCTTTGCTAGATGTTGCTCCCAACTTTTGAAAGATCCCCCACCCAATGCTTTCAAGTTAGTTTCAACAGTCCATTGTAGCTCTCCACTTTCCCAGCAGCGGGTGCATGGTAGGGGATATGGTACACCCACTCAATGCCATGTTCCCTAGCCCAGCTGTTTATAAGACTGTTCTTGAAATGAGTCCCATTGTCTGACTCAATCCTCTCAGGGGTGCCATGCCTCCAAAGGACCTGCTTTTCAAGTCCCAGGATGGTGTTACGGGCTGTAGCATGAGGCACAGGGTAGGTTTCCAACCATCCAGTGGTGGCTTACTACTGTGAGCACGTAGCGCTTTCCTTGGCGGGTCTGGGGCAGTGTGATGTAGTCAATCTGCCAGGCTTCCCCATACCTATATTTGGACCAACGCCCACCGTACCATAGCGGCTTCAACCGCTTGGCCTGCTTGATCGTGGCACACGTCTCACAGTCATGGATAACCTGGGAAATACTGTCCATGGATAAATCCACCCCTCGGTCTCGTGCCCACTTATAGGTGGCATCTCTCCCCTGATGGCCTGAGGCATCATGGGCCCATAGAGCTAGGAACAACTCTCCCTTGTGTTGCCAATCTAAGTCTGTCTTTGACACCTCTATCTTTGCAGCCTGATCCACCTGCCCATTGATTTTCCTCCTCCTAATTCATATCTCACAGCAGGAAATGAGTAAGTGCTCTAGTAATTTTAGCCAGTGCTAAAACCCACTACATTGGCCAGGAAACACAAATTGACAAACCTAAACCATTAAAACCTTGGATTTTTCCTTTTTTTAAAATCTAAAAGTGTTTTCTGTTGCAAGTAAAATCTCCTTTTCCTATTTTATTAGTTTATGAAATGAATACATATGCAGAAATGGAGGCCCACGTTCACAGGAGTTAACAGAGTCCTTTTGTTTGAAGGAAGTACTTCTGGCCTAGAAATTATTTCAGAAAACATATTAAATATGTTTGTTACTGGTTAGTCTTCTTTGTGGGAAGGTAAATTAAACAGATTTATCTGCAATCTAAAGATAAAAACTAATCTATTTCCTAGCTATTAAAAAAAATGGAAATAATTATATTAATTTTCAAAGTTTGTTAAAATTAAATATGTACAGATGACCCATTAATTATGGGATTGCACTGACATATGTCTCCTGTAATGCTATTAATATTGATGGCTTAAAAATATTAAACAGGTATGCCAGAACATGAAATAGTTATGCATTTCCTGTATTTCAGTTATTGCTGTTGTGTCTCAGTTTTAGTGCAGACATAGGTGGTTGTATCACAGAATCAGAGAATACTTAGTGTTGGAAAGGACCTGTGGAGATCATGTCGTCCAAACGCCTGCCAAGGCGGAGTCACCCAGAGCAGGTGACACAGGAACACATCCAAGTGGGTGTTGAGTGTCTTCAGAGAAGGAGACTCTACAACCTCCCTGGGCAGCCTGTTCCAGTGCCACCCTCAATGTAAAGTTCCTCCTCAAGCTGAGGTAGTACTTTTTGTGTTTTAGTTTATGGCCATTGTTCCTTGTCCTGTCATTGGGCACCACTGAAAAGCGTCTGGTACCGTCGTCTTGGCACCTGTAGTGAAATATTTATATTATAATTATAAAAGTATTAATGAGATTTGCTGCTAGTCTTCTCTAGACTAAACACCATCCTAGACACTGCATTAAATATATTAAAAGCTAGTTGCTATCCTGAAAAGTTGAATAGAAATAAGGAAAGCAAGGAGTAGGAGATAAGATTTATATTTCTACATTTATTGCTTTAAAGACAGTTAATTAAGATGAGGTAGAAAACTGGTTGAGGTAAGGGATGGATAGCAAATTTCTTCTTTATTGCCAGATATGATCATTGTTTTTAAAGCACTGACATACAGTCTTTTTTTATTTTTTTTATTTTTTTTTTAATTTTTTTTTTTTTTTCCCTGTCAGTAGAAAGGTGTGTTGATGCTTGTTGACATAAGGACCTGTGGATTAAAATCACAAGAGCAGAACAATTAGACATTGCCTTTTTGTTCAAGATATTTTCTGGCTTCAGGAACCATTCTGTTTTTGTAATGAAGGTCTTAAGGATGCTGTTTTGTTCCAGAATTTTATACAGATTTTACTTCTGTCCCACTGGAAAGGTACAAGGCAGGAGCAGAAGAGGAACTTCTTACCCAGCTCTCAGGGTGAATAAAATGAATCATGAAAGAGCCAGGATATGTGGGCTGACAGGGGGCCAAGCTTTCTGCTGCTCTCCACTCTCCCCTCATGACAGAATTGATATGTCCCTCCTATTATGATCCAATACAGAGTTCTCCTATTTCCAGAGCTTTCATTCTGTAAAAGCAAAAAAAAAAAAAAAAAAAAATTGTCAGTTTATGTGCAGTGTAAAAATTTTGTTTATTTTTGTTTCAGGACACAGCAGGCCAGGAGAGGTACAGAACAATTACCACAGCTTACTACCGGGGTGCAATGGGTTTCATTTTAATGTATGACATCACAAATGAAGACTCTTTCAATGCTGTGCAGGATTGGTAAGTAAAAATTGGAATTTACATTAAATAAATGCTCAGAGAGTATGTGTGATATCACTTATCTCTTGTGACAGTGTAAATTGTTTTGGAAAACTTATTTTCAGATAAAATGCTCAAGCTTCCTCTACCTGAATATATGGTGGTGGGTGGTTTCTCAGTCAGAAAAGACAATGAATATTTAATTTTTTTTTTCATATAATTAATTGTAACCATTGTGTTTTCTGTAATTTCAGTTCATGTACATTATTGATGCTACTAAAACCAGAAACATGCTAATGTGGAGACTAATGGCTAAGATACCAGAAAGTGTTCCCATACTTTATGGAAAAAAATGTGATACCATGTTTGAGGGTCATTTTTTAATTTTTTATCTGTAGCTGGATATACATTCTTCTGTCAGCTCTACAAATCAAATGTTAAAATGAGCAAACTTTGTCAGAGCAGCAGAACGCCTGGAATGGCTGGAACTTGTATTACCTGCTGTTATGTGAATGTCCAGATGTCTCCAAAAACACAGAAATAGCATTTTAATCACACATGGGTCGGTCAGCATCCAGACAATCTAAAGCTTTTTTAAATAATGCTAACATAAAAGGAAAGCCAGAGTTTCCCTCAGTGATATTTTTTACCCTTTAAGAGTTATTTTAATATACAAGAGCCTTCCAGCAGTTTTCTGAGTGTTACGAATAACATTTGTCATGTGTCCTCCACATGCTCTCTTGCATGTAGTATCCACAGGACAACTGGGTTTGAAAGAGGATTTTGTTCAGGGTTTGTGTAATTTGTTCATTATATTTGTTTGGCTTTTTAAAATGTATTTTAAGATATGTTCTGGTGTGTACTCTTCTCAGGACAGAAAAGGTCAAAAACATGTTTCAAACTTAAAAAGTAGTGATGCTGCACTGCCTGTTTTTAACAGAAATTGTTACACAGCATTAAATCATCCAAGAAATAGAATTTTCTCTCTTTCACAGAATCACAGAATCACTAGGTTGGAAGAGACATTTATGACCATCAAATCCAACCCAGCCCTAACACCTCAACTAAACTATGGCACCGAGTGCAATCTTTTTATAAACACATCCAGGGATGGTGACTCCACCACCTCCCTGGGCAGACCATTCCAGTACTTTATCTCCATTTCTATAAAGAACCTTTTCCTAATATCCAGCCTGTATTTCCCTTGGCACAGCTAAACACTGTGTCCCCTCATTCTGTCAGGTGCTGCCTGGAGAAAGAGACCGACCCGCACTTGACTACACCCACCTTTCAGGAAGTTGTAGAGAGTTATAAGGTCACCTCTTAATCTCCTTTTCTCCAGACTAAACAACCCCAGCTCCCTCAGCTGTTCCTCACAGGGTTTCTGTTCCCAGCCCCTCACCAGCCTCGTTGCCTCCTGTAGATGTGCTCAAGCGTCTCAATGTCCTTTCTGAACTGGGGGCCCAGAACTGGACACAGCACTCCAGGTGTGGCCTCACCAGTGCCCAGGAAAGGGGGAGAATGACCCCTCTGCTCCTGCTGGCCACACCATTGCTGAGCCAGGCCAGGATGCCATTGGCCTTCTCGGCCACCTGGGCACAGCCTGGCTCATGTTCAGCTGCTGATACCAGTATCCCCACCTGGAGTACTGGCACTGTTCAGCTATACTCTTCTACTTACTATTGTGGTAAAAGGTGTCACAGAACCCATAGAGCACTTTCCCTCTCAACACCTGGAATTTTTCTCAGTCTGTGTAAGATGAGATTTGTGGATGCTAGCTGTGGAGCAGGCAACAGAGAGCCTGTTGAAATTACAGGCCACATAGCTTTCTCAGTCTTGCCTGAGAAGCTAGCCTGGGAATTTATAAGGAGGATTCAAAACAATCCTCAA
Organism: Parus major; assembly: GCF_001522545.3. Lineage (NCBI taxonomy): Eukaryota > Metazoa > Chordata > Aves > Passeriformes > Paridae > Parus > Parus major. Next base: position 17,873,999 of record NC_031799.1, read on the forward strand.
AGACAGAAAACAGCCTTGCAGGTGTTGTTGTCTGTCCCTTTTTTTCTTTGCAGGAGAAAGTCAGGGGGTAGTGTGCCCCACTGACCAATGATGGTAATGTAGTAGTTTACTAACCAATAAGAGTTTCCTTTCTGTACTTTCCACGTATCAGTCTATAAAATAGACCTGAAGTAATAAACTACGAGAATTTCTCCTAATTGACTCCATGAGAGTCTGTGTCGTTCAATCTCGCTGTTCCTAATAGAGCGACAGAGATTCATCGTTTATCACTCTGAAAATAATAACTGAAAACCTTAGCTTGACTCTACTGCAGTGAAATAGGATCTTGGGTTGCCTAGCATGTAAGTACCAAGGATGTAGTCATTTATAGTTCTCCAGGGGAAAGGGGCAACTGCAGACTGTGTTCCATCTTTTCTCCATCAAGTTGTCTATATGCTTGTAAACCAAATTGCTCTTATGAGTGACTCCTTCAATTTTTAAGAGAATCTATAAGCTTGCATGAGTAGTATAAATTGGATAACTATCTTTGGACAGTTGGATGTGTCCGAGTAGAGTCTGTTTGATACTCCAAGAGGAAGGAACCTTTGCCCCCTGTGAGTTGTTACACCAAAGAGATCTTTTTCCCATGTTGTACAAGCTGGAAACATTGTGTAAGTACCTGCTGTTACACATTTATGAGTACTGCTCTGTTCAACAGTGTGAAGCAGTCTCCTACCTAACAGGAGGTAGCTGGAAGTGTTAATTCATAGATGCTGCTGCAGAAGTTTAAAAAAAACAGGGAATCAAGGAGTACACCAATCTTCCAGCTGAACCTGCAGATGTGACTGCCAATGGCACTGCTTCCTGGCCCTGCCAGATGAAGCACTTTCTTGCTTTGCCCTGCTTTTCATTGTCCATGGGCTGATTCTGTTCTAGCACTGGGTTGATAATGCCTTGTCTAGGACCAGCTGTGATCTGAAAATTTCATTGTCCCATCTCCAGGCAAACCAGATGGCATGCCATGTATTATCTCTCTTTCCTTAACACAAAGACTTCTTTTATAGCAAGTGTAAATATAAGTACTTATTATTAATTTTCCCACCTGTTTGTTTTCCAGTCTCCTAGATCTGTTATGTTTGTCACTCTTTGTCTCACAGTAAAAAGTAACTAGGCTTCATGCTAATTAAAAAGAAGAAAGTCACTGTAAAATGAAGCAAGAAAATATTTAAAAGCTATGGAGTTCTTAAATAGAGTCATTATGAAATATGATTTTTCAATCATTTTTATCTAGACGTTTTACAAAGAGTTGACAGCTTTTACAGAAATTTGGTGGTAAGATGGGATTGCAGTATTATGTGTCGAGAGCTACTGAGAAGTCATCTGCATGATGAAAGGAATGACAGATATGCTGAGTGCCTCACTTGTCAGGATAAGACATAGATTTGCCTGTTATTTGTATTTTTAATGTCATAAGCCCAGTTGCTGCTCTTCTGTTCTTCCTTTTTTTTCATTACTCCCATCTCACAGCTCATAATTAATTTTGATCAGCCCTGGCTTCAATTTTGATAGTAATTGCACAGCTTGCTTCTGAATGTGAGAAAAGTTAAAGAAAACTGGCAATTACCAATGCAGCAGAGAAGCAGGCATGGCTATGTGCAGGTATCTGTGTCTTTCTGAAAGTTATGGGAGGAGAGATCAGGAGATTTTAAGTCCTTTTGGGGCTGAAAGTGCTTTTCTCTGTGATAAATGTGCCTCTCTAAGCAGTAGTGCTGTTTCACATATATGCACAACAGGTCAAATCCAAGTTCAAATCACATCACATCAGCTTCAAGACTTGATCTAGAAACTGCACTGCAGTCAGCACAATAAATCTACAGGTACCTTTTAGGTTTGGATAAAGGACTGGTTCAAAATGTGTGTTGGGAAGATTTTTTGTATTAAAAAGTATTTTTTGCAGCCTGAAATATGACTGACATTTTTCCTTTTTAACTACAGATATAGATGAATAATGGTTGTACCTCTAGATTCATATCTAAGTCAGCATAAATCTACTCGGCTGTGAAAAATTCTGTAACAAATGTTACTATTAACATTTTACATTAAAAAAATCAGTATCCATAATTTTATCTAATTAGCACCTATATATGTAGTATGTAGCCATGATTTCAGAGAGAGTGCATTTGTGCTGAAAGTCTGTCTGCTAGCAAAAACAGCAAATCAAAGAGGCTTTGACTCAGCAGTTCTCCTATGGAACTCTCCTCAGAGTCTGAAGCTGCCTTTACTAAGAGGCTTTTACTTTCAGCAATGCAGCTAATGCTGCAAGATGTTTACCTTAAAATAGCTTAATGCACTTTGGTCATGCCATCCTAAAAAGGTGAAGATTTTGGGAATGGATGTATTTCCTTTAAACAGGAATCAGATATAGGGCATCATTTTCTGCTTGCCTGGGTTTTAAAGTAGAAAAAGGGTATAACCAAATAATCAGATCTTCCCATTTAGCTGAATTCTTAAGACAGCATCCAAATGTTTCAAGAAAGTGACCTAATGGCATCTATTTTCTTTAGAAATTCCTTCTAATTAAATTTTAAGGGGAAATAGGTGAAAGTTGAGAGTGGCTCAAAGCCCCCTCAATGAATATTTTTTAGTTCAGCTGTAGTGTCACAGTGTTCAAGAAGTTCCAGGGAAATAAATGTCTCTGAGTTGAAGTTGAACCTGTTTTTACAAATACTTTGCTAGACATCTAATGACTTAATTTGAAGGAACTGAAATAACCTTATACTCAGCATGTTTCTTATGCAGTATCTTACCTAGGTCAGAAACAGCAGGTATCTAAAACATAATCTAAAAGGCAGAAATTTTATGTTCCAGGTTGAAAGCCTAGATGTGAAACTTCTCTAGGTCTGAAGGATGGATGGGGATAGAGCACATGGTGTATTATAGTTTTTTACACTCACTCTAAGTTGCTACTCTGCACCTGAAAATGTCCCAGCTGCAAATGTTTGTCTAGAAATATCTTTATCACAGTCTGGTGACTGTTGAAGACACTGATGTAGAGGGGTCCCTTGTGCATGAATTTAACATCTGAGAATTTCACACTGCTGAAATCTCAGATTCAGGGATGCTTCCTCAGGAAACACATAAGGCTGAAGGAGTCTAAGAGGCTTTGAGCTCTTGATGATCTATGTTTTGTAAACGTGTCAAGGTGTACAATATCAGTTTTTCCTGCATTTTTTGGCTGAGGTCTATGGGAGCAGGGAGGAAAGTATGCTAGGAAACAGTTTTATTACCCTCACCCTTTAAAAAATTAGTATTTGTGAAAAATAATATGATGTATGTTTTTTTAATGCCCCTGTTGGTAGGATTCTGGTTACACATATTCTTAAAGAGTTCACAGGGTCTTCCATGAAAGGTACTTCTCGTACTTTTTTTTTTCTTTTTCTAAAGTGTGATTTTAACTGCCCCCTTCTCCCCTGCTGCAGACTGCTCAAGACCATTATCTTTGAGAAGAAATCATCTGTCAGAGGATACTGTTTTATGACTTGACAGAGCCTCAGTTCCCAGCAAGACAATTTGTGATTTTAAGAACCTTATCACTGTGTTTACTTCTGTATTTAAACAAAAATTACTTGCAGAATTTAGTACTGACTAATATACTCAGAACAGCATGAAAACTAATCTAATTTAAAATTAAAACCAGAATTAAGTACTGATTTTGTGTTCTTCATCTGTGCCCATAATACATGGGAGGTAGTTATTGAAAAGTAGGTCTAGGCAAAGACCATAGGAATGCCGTAAGATAACACCAGAGCACATCCTGAGCTGTGCAGTATTACTTTAGCCATTACTAGAAATATATGTGGGGTGTGAAGGGTTGTGCTGTTGTGATATACATATCTTGATTAAATTATTCAGGGTATCATTTTGATGGCTTTAAAATAGAACCTTACAGAGTCTATTCTACTATCATTTCAAGATAACACTGAGAATTAAGCATGAAAATACAAAAGTTTTCACTTTCACATGGCATTTGGCTACTGGATTTACTAGATATGTCAGTAGTAGTTGTCATTCTGCAACAACAGAGTGAAAAAATTCTTTCATTTCTTTGAACTTTTTCTGTCCATTCAACACCTCAGCTGAACTAGAAGTTGGCAGTTACAGCTACAGTGCATTAGAAATTGGGTATTTATGTATTCTGTCATAATGGGAGACATGATGGCATTTTTTTTAATAGTCACTTGGAGAAAAGAAAAAAACAAACTGGAAAGGATGTTAGCATGCTAAGGGCAAATGTAAGGAGTCCTCAAAGCAAACTAAGCCATTAAGCTAATGTCAGCACTGCTGCACACATTTCTAAAGGGCATATGTTCAAAACTTCTTCCTTCTACATCTAAAACTTCAGTCTAATGTTAACGCTTCACACAAGTTTGATGTACAGACAGGCTACTTTTCTTTTACCTCTCGATACTGAACCTAGTTCTATCATTTAAGAGAAATCCATTCTCTGCTGTATACCAGGGAACAAATCTGGAAGGTGCCTTTAGGCAAATTTAGCCTCCACCTCTCTTTGCCAAAGCACAAGCTGCCTGCAGCAGCTGATGGGGTCCTGCAGCACAGAGGGCAGACACGTGCCACGCGTGTCAGTGCCCACACGTGTCCTCCGAGTCCTGTCCCTGGGGACACTGCCTGGACACGGCGGCACTGTGCCCACTGCTGACCTAAACACAGGCTGAGTGTCTGCCATGCGGCTGCCAGCAACCTCAGCACAGCCACACAGCTGAGAGCCAGCTGGGAAAAAATACTCAGATGGAGCAGACAGTGTTAAATGTATATATAACTTACATTGAAACACACATAGACACACACACACACACACATACACACACACACATAGATATAAATAACTTGTGCTTGATACCAACATGTATTTAAGCAGATTCCTTTCAGTTGTTTTTGACATATTCATAGTTTTCAGCCACTGAGGAGCAAGGAGTTGCATGCTGGTGGATAATTTCACGTCATTCTCCTACTTAAAACAAGATACATGCAAATTATATGCTGTGAAAAAAAGAGTGAAATTTATCACAGTTTGATATTATCCTTTCATTTCTAAGTCTTTCATCTGCACAATAGGTAAGGGGCAAGAGAAATGGTGTTACTTATGACAAAATATAACAAAAATGGGTTTTGCCATTTGAAATATTGATAGTAGTTGCAATTACATGAAATTTACCATTTTGTTTTTTAATGCTTTCTATTGAAAATGCACTTTTGTTATGCATAAAATAACTCTAAAATTCTTTTCACTTTTATCTTCACTAGTACAAAGACCAGTGGAAAACTAGATTTTTTTTCTGAAAAATAAATTTTCAAATTTAAAAATATTATAAAAAAAAAATGTGAAAAAGCTAATATTGGTGGAAGAAATGTTTTAGAACTCTGTATTCCAGATCAGTTTTCTTAGCCATTTTTCACTCATAATTTGCTACAGAATTCCTGTTGTAGGAAATTGCATACATCAAACAGTTCTCTAGGGTGACATCTTGTCCCTCAAGTCTGTCATCAAACTTTGTTTCACAAATGCTAAACAGGTGCTAGCTCAAACTGCCCACATGCTTTCCAGTTTTAAGACCTACTCCAGTGTCTTCCACAGTGTGCCTCCCAACATACCAAAAAAATAGTATCCCCACATTTCAAATGGAAAGAGAGGGCACAGCCCTGGTTATTTGAAGAGGAAGCACATACTGCAACTGAGTTTTCCTAACAGAGAAAAGAAGCATGTATTTAGTATGGAAAGGAGAGAAAATCTTGAAAACAGATAATTTGGGGATTTTTTTACGGTTCTATGACACAAAGCTGGATTTTTCCCCAGCCAGCTCCCGACACTGAGCCAAGAGTGGGCTGCTCCTGGAAAGCAGGGCAGCTTAGGGTTTATGCTCTACGGCAGTGGCTGTCCAGCGTCGAGGGCAGGAGCAAGGACGAGGGAGAGGTCTTCCATGTGGCCTCCAAATGGGATTTATTCTCTTGAAAGTTCCAGGAAGTAAAGACAAAAGATACAGGGGTACAGCAACTTATGTGTGGGGAAGGAGTAAGGGGAGTGCACAAATAATAAACCAATAGGGAAGACTTAGTGGGGGAGCACAATTCAGGGTTACAGAATACATAAACCAGTGGGGAACACAAGGGGAGGAGAGTGGGGCACATGGGCCAATGGGGCTTGGAGGAATAGGGGAATTCCAAAGGGAGCAGTCCAGGCAGGGGTTGACACAAGGGAGGATTGACAACCCAATGGGAGGGGGAACAGGGAACATTCGGGAACAAGGGGCAGGTATCGGGGTGGATTGGCAGCTAGGGTAATTGGACACAACTGGGACCAAAGTATTAACATGGGGGGGGGAGGGGGGTACAACTTAACAATAAAGAAGGTAATTGAATCAAATATAATGAACAAAAATGCACCACAGCAGTTCTATAATTTTCAGAAGATCATTCACGGTAGACCAGAGAAAAACATTGTGTCATCCCAAATATTTCATAAAGTCATAGAATCATAGAATATGTTCTATTGGAAGGGACCACTTAGGATCATCAAGTCCTTCTCCTGGCCCTGTGCAGGACACCCCAAGAATAAAACCCTGTGCCTGACAGAATTGTCCAAACACTTCAATTCTGTAAGGCTTGGTGCTATGACCACTTCCCCAGGGATCCTGTTCCAAAGCTCTGCCACCCCTCTGTGTGAAGAACCTGTTCCTGATAAACTAAGTTTCCCCTGATTAAGTGTCATGATGTTTCCTTGGGTCCTGTTACAGGTGACAGTGGTGAAGAGATCAGTATCTGCCCCTCATCTTCCCACATGAAGATATTGAAGACCACAACGAGGTCTCCCCTCAGTCTTCTCCAGGCTGAACAGACCAAATTACCTCAGTTGCTCCTCATATGGCTTCACTTCCATCCTCTTGTCCCTCCTTTGGATGTTCTCTAATAGGTTGATAACTGTCTTATATTGTGGCTCCCACACTTGAGAAGAGGCTGCCCCAGAGCAGAAGAGACCAGAGCAGAGCAGAGCAGGACAATCCCCTCCCATGCCCAGCTGGTGATGCTGTGCCTGATGCACCCAGGGCTGCCAGGGCACTGCTGACTCAAAGTTTTGTACATGCCGTAAAGTATTACCCTCTCTTATCACTGACTCTGCCAATGCGTGGCTTTAGGAAAACTCTCCATGAAAAGGGACAAACACCTCTTTTTCTAAAGGCTTTTTTCTAAAGGTTTTCATAACATTTGATGTTAGGATTAAACATCACTCTAGCCTGAACTACTGGCTTTGATAAAGATACTTTTATTTTGCATCCTACTAAACCCTGAATTTAAATATGCATGTTACATATAGCAATTTCTGCAAATGAAAGTGGTTTGTGTTTGAAAATAGTAAACCTTTGACTTAAAAGTGCAAACCTCATGAGAAAACGTTTTCTGCAGGTTTACTGTCCAAAAATTAATTAATGCATTATAATGGTAGATCAGGAAATACAGATGTTTTCATTGCATTTCTCATTCTTTTCTATTTTTATGCTCTTAAACATAGAAAGAACATGTTTGTGGAACAGAAATTTTTTGGATGTGGTCCTTGGTCCTATTAGCTCTTACTCACACTTGCTCCTTTCATTCATTTTGTTGTGGGACTAAGGGCTTCTGTAGAAGCACTGCTCCCTTGGACCTCCTTCACTGTAGACGTGACATTTTCTTAGATACTAGACAGCCATCCCATATCAAGGTGTCCATTCAGCTGTCCTCAGGTGCATCAAACCCTACTAATGCTGCCAGTGGGAATTCTTCTAAGAAAGAGGAGTAAATACTGACAGAGTTCCCTCAGGGTGTACTGCGTATTTCTTTTCCCTCTAATATGAGCTCAGGCATTACAGTCAGTAAGTTACTGACAGCAATCACACACACAGGTCCTACTCAGTCACCAACTGGTGAGTGCAGCTCCTCAATGGAGCTTGTCTCAACAACATGCTTCAGGATTAAGTCACCCTTGACTTCCACTGGACCTAATTTGCTTAAATAACTTTTTGTATATCTATACCTCTATGTGTCAGCTGGCTTGCTAGTTGATTAGGGCAGCTGTTGGCCATAACTAGACATGAGCAATTACCACCACATTGCAGTCTCCTTGTTAGCACCAGCTGCAGTCTTGCTGCTACATTATGAGTGTGGCTGCACCTTCTCTATACCTACCACCCCTGCAGATAAGGGCTGAAGTTCTGGGGATTGATTTATTCTCTCTTTTGTATCTGGTCGGTGGTAAATATAGCTGCATCACTCCTTTCCTAAGACCCTTTTCCTCAGTCATAGAAATGTGGTGGTCTCTCTGATTATCTGGGAAAACGTGACAAACTAGGAAATTATGCCTCTCTCTTACGTACATGTGGCAAGAGGAGAGCTCTGGCTTAACTATCCCCATAAACTTGTTTTGTTGGACTGGCAATTTCACTGTGGAGATTTATTGTGCAGTTGATGAGGTAACATAAATATTCAGCCATTCAGAGAATTGTTGTTCAATAAAGGAGGTGTCTTCCAATCTGTACCACATCCTGCTCTACTTCAGATATGACCACTGAGGTGAATAAAAGCAAACCAGATTATCAGATAAGTGTCTGAATGATGCTGTGCTGAACTTCCATCCATTAATTAGATTATGCTAACGTATTCTTAATGAGATTTTCAGTTTTATCTGTTTTTTCCTATGATAATGCTTTTATTTTTCAAAAGGTTAAAGTGGAAAATACCTTTGACAGGCTAGTGGTGAGCTACTAGCATTTATCAGAAAGATAAACAAACAGGGTTGGTAGAATATAATAGTATGCTAAAGAAGGTATATGAAATGCTGAGTTTAATATTTAGCAAGTCTGTCCACTTTATAGTTATAAACTGCCAATAGTAAAAGAAACAAACCCTAGTATATTATAATCCACTCACAATGTTTACTTTTGTTAGTAATAAAAGTAATAAAATCTTGTGACAATAATATTTTTATTGGCTGAGCAGTAACTAATACACTCTTCTTATCTCCTTGTGAATATATGTTGACAGAGTTATACAGTTGCTCAGCATTCCCAAATGAAAACTCTGCTTCCAGCCAACAACAGGAGTCCAATCAGTGACTTAGTAATGTGTCTCAACAGTTTCCACTCTCATCTGAAGCTGCAGATTATCCACTTTTCTCAGTACTCTAATATTCTGAATCTGTTACTCTTCAGAGACATATCATGATCCCTCTACCACAGTCAAAGCTTGAGATTTGCTGATGGAGCTGTTGCTTTGGGGTTTAAATTTTGCAGATATCTTCTGTGGGTTGGGATATCTCAGTATCATTAGACTGCAGTTTCATTCATGCAGCCAGGATGATTTTTGTTCAAAATCTCAAAGAAACAAGACTGTGTGAGTCAGTAGTAAAGCAGCGTACAATTTTGTGGGCAGTATGAAGTTTAAATGAGTCCTTCTCCCTTATGAACTTTCTCACCTCCGCTGCCCTTTCCCCTCCTTTCCTCTGCACATGATTTCAAGATGCCCTGTTTCAAGTGTCAAGCCTTGGCAGTTGTGCAACTAACTATATGAGATACAGTGTATATGTGGGGGGGTACAACAACTTCTATTGAAATTTATCCCCCTGGTCAAAAAGTGCTGTTAATTTCTTGTAATGAAACATAAACTACAAAGTGACACAACAATGTAACCTGCTGGTAGTGGTTATTTTCAAAGCATATCCAAATGCTAGTTAGGTGATTGAGATTGTCTTTCATCAGAACATTGCAAGGCTTTGACCATTAAACTAAGGCATTTGTAATGAATGCTTAATAATGAAGGTTTTCAGCCCCCTTTTTAAGTAGATTTTTTCCTAATTTCATTTGTAGTGCTGTGTTATGCTAGTCATAACATTCTTAATTAATAAAATATTAAGAAAATAAAGCTTTAATTGTAACTACAGTTTAGTACCATCATCATTCTGCCAAGTATCCCTAAAAAAACTTGTCTGTCCTCTTATTGTCAGGTGAAAGCATGTTAAAGACAAATAAACATTTCAATTGGTAGATTTATGAATTTATTATTCATTATAAAATAAGGAAAAGGAAGGGAAAAAATCTTTTCATTCCAAGTTAAAATTTCTACTTGTACCTGATGCTTGCTCATATTTCCCACAATACAAGAGGCATTACATTCTCTTTAAGTAGGACAAAAAACCTGCCTGCTATTTGGGCCAAGATTTTGGATGTTTGTTAAATATGCTTTAGCAGAAAACATACTTTAAAAGCTGAATTTATCCAGATATTGTGAGATACATTTACAGAATGGGCAACAAAAACTGCACCTTCAAGGTAACAAAATGGTGTTAAAATACCCCATAGGGACCAGAGAAGGGAGTATCTTTCTGCTTTAATCCTTCTCTGTTGCTGGCCACCAAATACCTCAGTGGCTGAATATCTTGCAGTTGCCTTCGGAAAATAGTGCAGCACCACAGAAACCTGTGACCAATCTGAGATGTCCCAGGGAGAGTCTGGAATAACAATGTTTCCAATACATAAATTAAATTGCCTCATCCATACTTTGACATCAAGGCGCAGTGCTCAGTTCTGCATTCAAATTTTTCTTGCAAAGTTATGCAGTTGTCCCTGAGATTAGATGCAGCATGCATTGCTTCAGCAGTTTAGGGCTAGGTTCAGGCAGTGACAGCTCAGTGATAACACAAGTATTTAATCTCTACATCATTACTTCAGCAGGAGGCTAACAGGTATAGTTTTATTTGAGTTGGGAAGAGGGAAGTAGAAGGCATCGGTCTGTGCACAACTCTGGGGAGCAGCAACAAAACTTGGAAGAGCAGATACTGCTGCACAGCAGATTAGTATTAACTCTGCCAAGGGCAGTAGTGACTTCGTCCTTTCTTCTTTCTTGATACCATTGTGATTTTAAAAATTCAAACTAAAAGTTGATTCCCTATGACAACATGAGAAAAGCTGTACCTGTCCATTGTTCACAGCAGGGAAGGCTTTCCTGAGCTCTTCGCTTCCCTCCACTTCTAGCAAACATGCTCTGCCATAGGTTCACATCATGAAGAACTCCAAGGAGAAGAATAAATCAATGGTTTTTTATCTTCAATTGCCTTCTCCCACTCATATGAGACATCTCTACAGTGCTTTGTACACAAGAGAAAAGAAAATGTTGTATCAATTAAGAAGCAATTCATACAGAACAGTTTTCCTTTGGAAAACCATAATACTGACAAAACTGATCTCAGGCCCAGCTGGACAGACAAATCTGCATGACATCTTCAATTTTTCCATATCTGCATGATATCCCCAATTTTGTTTTTTAAAATGGGCCATTTAGATGGTGCCTGGCACTTACCTAGGGCTTACCTAGAGACAGATGCCAAAGTTTAAAAGTTAAAAGCAGTTATATTTAATGAAGGGCCTTCAGGTACTTTTAAGGAGACACAAAGCCTCTCCAAGGGGCTACACCCAAGATGGACAATGGTCATGAGTTTTTCAGACAGATATAATTTGGTCTATTTGAATACCAGGGGTTAATTCTCCAGTTATAGCTTCAGGTAATGAAGTCATATATCCCCAGTCCCCCCCTTCCCAAATTCACTTTTTGTTTACACTTTTGGGGTCTGAGGCAGAGGGTGTTCTTGGTTCTCAGGATTACAAGGATTGTTTTGTTGTCCAAAATGCAAAGAGGTCTTACTAACACTCTATATGGAGCTCAGAGTTACACGCTAATGCAGTACAGTATCTGAAAAATATAGAAGCTAAAATCTTAAGGCATGAAGATGTACACTAAGCAAGAGAATTAGCATCTGTCACTACCTCATGTGTCATGAGGTGGGGTTTTTTTCCTATTGTTCCTGGAGGGAAAAACTCTTTAAAAATCCTTATTAATTGAACACATTAAATTCTTGTACATTAGCAGAGGCAAAGTGTACTAGAGAAAGCAAAAATGAAGGAAAAGCAAGAAGCACATTCTGCTTCAAAACAATTCTGAAAAAAGAGCAAGACTCTAGCAGTTTCTTGTGCTGGTCAGTGAGAGGAGCCTGTGTATTACGGCTCACTTGTTACAAGTGAGGAAGTAGCAGAACTGACTGTTACAGCCTCTGGGAGAAAGGGAGAGAACAAAATATGAGCCAGGCAGAATGGACGGGAATGCAGACCCTCCTTTGATGTAATATTTAGCATTAGTCCTTTCAGTATAACAGAGCTGAGTGTTACGGCCTCTGGGAGAAAGGGAGAGAACAAAATATGAGCCAGCCAGAATGGACGGCAATGCAAACCTTCCTTTGATGTAATATTTAGTATCAGTCCTTTCAGTTTTGCTTGCTTGGAGAGAATCAGCAAACACACCATTAAGACTCAATGACAAGAGATCTGCACTTGCAATTTAAAAAAAAAAAAAAAGGAAAATAAATACATTGATTAAAATTGTTTATGTAAGCCGTGGTAAAGTTGAGAAAAATAATATGCATTTACCTTATTATATGTGACATATATATATATTTATATGTAGAAGTCAAATATATATAATATAAAACTTTTGTATTTTATTTTTAGATGCATAAATTGAAATTATCCATTTTTGCCTCTCTCCTTATTTAGTACATCCTTTTTAATCTTCATATTTTCTAAGCTTTTAAGCTAGAAATGCTCAATTCTTCGCACAGAAGTTAAAGTCACAATTCTGAGCAGATTTAAAGACACTTCCTTCACAGATCAAGGGAAATCAGTATTGGTAGTTCATCTAAAATACAAATGCTTTTTTGGTTTTTATAATCTTCTCAGAGTTTTGTTGTCTATGCATATTTGAGTGAGTAGATTACAAAACATAGAGAAGTAACTGGGAATGATTAGGAAATGTTGCCTCTAGCAACTAATACAATATCTGTTAAGAGAGATTTATATTCTGAAAGTCATGGGTGTTTAAAATGACTTTCTAGTCTCCATGGAAACTCTACTGAATTAGTTACTGCAGTCACAGCTTAGATATATAAACAAAAGCAAGGGTATGATGGCTAGAGGGAAAGTCTGCATTTATCTGAGGCTGTTAAAGGGCTTTTCATAGTATCTACCATAGTAAACCAATCTTCCAATCCAATGGGCTATTAAAAATCCAAAACCTAATCTTTTCCTCACATTTAAGTTAAGGTTTTAAACTATAAATAGTTAATTAGGTGTCTTCAATTTGCTTTCCCAAAAGTGAGAACTCTCAGGACTCATATTTTCAAGAAGTTTGGGATGTGTTACAAGCTGTTTTATGAGACTATCTAAACTGCAAGCTTTGAGCTAAAGCTGAGTTTGTTTTATTTCCAGTTCTATTCTCTCTTTCCCAATAAAGTCATGCAAAGAAATCTATTCAGAGCTTACAAGAGCTTACAAGTCCTGTCAGCTTTATTTGAAGTGTGACAGGAGGAGGAAGAAGGGAATTGTGGAAGAGAGTGACAAAACTGTGATTCTCTTTAAGATTCCAAAAAGTGATGCTGATCTACTCAGCAAAGAGGGAGTGCAGACAGAGAAAGTGAATGGTGTGAGGCCCTATCTCATTTTTGGAGAAGATGGAAAAATCCCAAATGAACAGAAAATAAGTTTTTAAAGAAGGCATCTGAAAAAAGAAATAGGCCCTCTAAGTCAACCAAGGAGAAGCAAAGATGTTAGTCCAGAGTGGTAGTTAACGCTGAAGAGTAGGCTTATTTGGCTTTTTTTTGTAGAGAAGAACTGGAATGCAATCAGACATCCTTCTGAGCTTTCCTCAAGCCAGATTCTGCAGCGGGTAAAGGGCAGAAATTCTTGCTGAGGGCCACAGTACTTGCAGTGGAATGGAGATCACAGATCTGCGGGAGATATTGCAGGGACCTGTGGGAAGCAGAAAATGCTATTAATCAGAGAGAGTTGAGTGAGAGCTGTGGAATGAGGCAGTTTGAGCACCCACTGTGACTGGGATGAAGCAGGCAGGCTCACACACTAAAATCACTGTGGAATGGTTGCTGGAAGCTTGTCTTTGTTTGGTATTTCTGTTATTGATCTTTATATCATTCATACATGCCCTCACGCTGATTTCCCTCCTTGGTCTCTATAATATCACTTTAAAAATAATTTTTCAGTGTTTTCTGGCTATCTTCCATATCCTCTCTTTTTGCTGGTGTTAGTTTTTCTCCTGAGTCCAGAACACCAAGCATCTTCCAAAAATGGGTTTTATCCGCTCCTCAATTAACTGGTGAAAGACTTTGTGGGAAAGGGCAAATGTGGAAGGAAATAGTCTTTTGCTAGGAAGAAGAATGCTGAAGGCTGTGAACACTTCATAAAGTAGATGAAGTAGATTTGTAAAATATGTTTAAACAAGTCTAGAAATCGTTCTGTTTTCCTTAAAGTCTGCCAGAGCCCACTTGCGAGCACTTGTACTGCTGGAAAGTTTCTGATACAGACTTTTTGCATTTCAGTCTGTTTTTTTTAAATAATAAATCTCTGGAGTTTGCTTTTCTAAGTGTGAAGGTTATCTTGAAAACAATGCAACAAAAGACTAGAGTATTTCAATATTGATCTGGTACATTCATACCACGAGGCAGAAGCTGATAATGGCAGTCCTTTCTCCACAAAATTGTTTCCTGAGTATGGACAGCTATTAGGCACTTTCAAAGCACAACTCCAAACAACAGAGAACTGTGTTATCCAAGAAGTGCAGGAAAAGCACAGCTATCCCCACTTGTCTGGGCAGCTCCCTGCTGTAAGAACATTGTCAGCTCTTCTCCTTGGGCAATAATAACACACACTGCTTTGAGGGAACAGCTTCATGTACTCGTGTTCGTCCCATGAGTTACTGAAAGGTGATGAACGCAAAGGCGTGTGTTAAATAGTGTGTAGCTTACTGCAGTTTGTATTTCCATGAGGTGTGCAAAGTGAGGACAGCTGGACACTGTCTTCTCTAACCCATTGTCCTATTACAGAGGAAATGTTTAAGTTTGCTTTTATGGCTTCCAGACTAAAGCTTCCTCATCTGGAGCTACCTTATTCCCCAGAACAGAGTTTTCTAGCTTCTCTTGCAGCTGACCCAGACAGAAAGAACTGATGTGGTGTTTTGTAGTGTAAGTTGCACTGTATGCACATGTTGGATTAAGATGTCATTGTAGTACCCCACAGATTGCACAGATGCCTGTCACAATTTTATTTCCTGCAGGTGATCTTTGCCTTTCTAAAGGCAAAAATCTTCTGGTGTGCAGCATTCTCACCAACATACAGTATATTGAAACCAATTTATAGATTTATTTAATAAAGATATTGGAGAAAATGAATAAAAATTAAGATTTACAAGCTGCAAGACCTGTCAAGGTGAATTAAAATGTAGACTGATTATTGTTCAGTAGAATACTCAAATGATTACCTTATTCTGTGATGTATATTCATGTATAGTATGTTTCTGTATTTTCTATGCTTATTCACTTTTTAATAGTCAAGCAGAGTCAACACTGATCTCTTCTAAACTTGGACTAGCTTGAACTAAAATCTTGATCTCAATTTTGCAAAAAAAAGAGTAATTTTCTAGCAGTAATATACACAAGAATGTGAATGGCATGTTAAAATATCTATTTTGATATTTGAATATATCTAAGGTTTTTTTTATTAGGGATTACTTATATTAGTACTAATTAAAAATTCCCAGAAAAGTGACACTGCTTTCTTATGTAGTAATATTTCAACAGAAGAACAAACTCAGTACATTCTGCATGAGAATCCTGGGAAGAACTTAATAACAAAAATGTTTGGATTCACTTTTCAGCATTATTAAGTCAATCGTTCAATACAGATTTCATAACCTTCATTTTTCATTGTATTGGTTTCTGGAGTTTTTTGTTTATGCTGAAGGCGTTGCACTTTCCTAGGTTGACTTAATTGAAAACTATTGATTCATTACATTGGTTGCTCTCCTTTTTTATTTTTTCTTTTTCACAGTCATGGCCAGTTCCATACACATAAAAGCCTGGTGCAGAGAGAGCTGAAGTCCTCCAGGCTTAAAAATCAGATCTTAAATATCTTTTGCTTTTACTTTTTCAGCTATAACTAAGGCCATCAAGGATGGAATCAGTCAATCCTTCTTAAATGAGTGCCTGCAAAATATGAATGCTTGGAGTATTATTTATTTAATAATTAACGTTTAATCAGCATTCTTAGCATTTCCTTTGATTGCCATTTCATGATTTATTACTTTTAATTGAATTCTGCATTCATAAAAAAATCTCAGGAATCTAAGGAAATGAGAGAATATCTGTAAAGAATGTGTAAATATCTTACTATGAAGTATTTCATTTGCTTCTAAGCCCAAGCAATGAAGTATACTGGGAATATCCTCTGGTTTTGTTTAGCACCTAAAGAAGGGGAGAAATCTAGGTGGAATCTTTGCTGTTATATCAGGTGACAATTTTGTTGTGTTTTTTTTTCTGATAAATTCCTACTCACATAAAGGTGGATATTTGGTGGCTGGAGATTGGTTGGGCTCTGGCTTTTGGTAAGATGGCTACATATAAAAATGAAGCCTGACTACAAAATCAGAGGCCCAAATTAAATGTCTAAAGAATGTGGGTAGGGGATGGCATGTGAGTTAAGAGAAAATAGTGAGACTGTATTTAAGAAGGATAGGAAAAACATAGTAAGAATCACTCTTCTGGAGAAGAAGAATTGAGAAATAAAGTTCTGGTGGGCTTTCATCAGGGCAGCAGCACTGCCTGTTCTAATTTCAGATACTCACCGTTTTGTGAAACTCCCATGTCCCCATGGATGTCTGACAAGCAGCGCACATTTTGTGCACCTTTTGCTCATGGTGATGCAAAAGGGCAGTGCTGCTCAGCCTGAAGACCAGGGACAATTTTAAGCCAGAGCAAGCTGTCATATTTAGAAGCTGCAAGAGTTCTTCTGCTCAGCCAGGGCAATGCCAGGACTGGCCAAGCTTTCTGGACTGGCAGCATCCTTGAGGCCACCACCATAATTTTAGACTTCAATGGAAAAAGGCTTAATACTAAATAAAGGTGTAGATGAATTCCAGAAAAGGTATAAAGAAAAACGTAATTTTCAGAGGGGAAAAAAGTCAAAGTATATGCCTCCTGACATATAAAACTATGGAGATGGAAAAGAAAGATAAAATACAGTGGGGCTGAGCCTGTTTCTTTCTCCAGACATTTATCCCTTTGCTCCGTGTATTTATTCATTGTAGCAGCAGTGAATATTCACTTAGTTAACCACAATATGTAACCATGTGTCTGTAACTTAGTAAACAGTTAGCAAATACAAGCTTGCAACACAACAATCACTGGAGAGTGTGTTGAGCAAAGCACATCCAAACATGTGGTGTCTTACACGCATTAAAGAGACACTGGGTTTTAAAGCATCTAAGAAAACTGCAGCCAGCATATTGCTTTTCATGGTAATCAAAAGGATGTGGCCACTTTCATTCCACAAGTTTAAGGCTTGGGTCTTTTGTAGATCAGCATCAGTACTGTTCAATTTTTTTGGCTATACCTCACTGTTGTTAGTGACTGTGATGTGAATGATGTAAGGAATGCATGAAGAGTGCTTCCTGTTATTTTGAAATATGTATGGCTTTCAAGGAGTACTTGGGAAATTAGCAGTGGAATTTTTCGCTATCTAGAATTGAAGAAATAATTTGGTTTAATCTCTTCAGCTGAAGTAACTCTGCTTTTGATGTGCAGCCTGTGCAGCATCACTTTTCCTTGATATATTTCAACATAATTTTTGATGTTGCTGATCTGTAATGAGCTGTGAGAAAAAAAAATAGTCAAGGGCAGAGTGGGTTCAGAGCATGAAAAAAATCTGTTTTACATAAATGTATACAGCACAGATAGATGTTCCCAGAAAGAAAGTGCTAATCTTCAGTGAAACATTTAATTAGAGTAATAGACGCATATGACAATGAGGGCTTTAAAATATAGTACTTTTGCTTATATGTCACTATATAACAGGAAAAGCAGACCAGACAATTGAACTTTGGGTCATTATGAACTGCAAGGAGATTATAGCCTAATTGCTGACACTTTATCCATATGAATGATTTTTATGATGGATTTTCAAACCTTTTGAGAAAGAGTATCAATAATTATCTGGTCTGAACCCAGTACATACTGAAGAAGGACAAAGAAATAAATGCTCTGATAATAACCTTAAGCTGTACTCTGCCAGATACGTGCCCAGTGTTTTAAAGACAGGTGGGTCCCTGTGCACAGATAGGGAACACATCCTATTAGACCAGCAGCTGGGTGCATCACTGGGCTGGGAAAGTTCTGAATCTGTGGTCAAACTAAAAAAAAATTCAAATTTAATCTGTCTGAGAGTCTTTATACCTCCAAAAGAATATTATTACCTGAGTAAGATCTGAAGCGAAGAGGGAGGAGGAGTTGGTGTGAAATAACAAAATGAAATATTTTATTCTCACTTAAAACTGAAAACACTTTTTGGTAAAAGGGATTGTGTGGCTTGTAAAGGACTCAATTTTGTTTTGTTTCCATAGGCTGAGATTCAGAAATATCTTTTTTTGCATTTTAAATGTTTTCAGACCTTTACCTTGACAGCCAAGGTATCCTCTTTTTTAAAAAGTTGCATGCAATATCACAATCTCAAGAGCAAGTATTTAGAAGGAAATGGTGGGGTTTATGATATTTTTAAAGAGAATGTGCAAAAATATAACCTTTAACGTATTTCCTAGCAAGAAACATACCCTACCACAAATCCATTGTTCTCCCTGGAAATTACTTAAAATTGTATGACTTCAGAAAATATGATATAAACAATGACCTTAGCAATGACTCTTAAAATTATCTTATCATTAGCTATGATGATATGAAGTTACTTTGTGCAGTTTGCAATTATTTCCTTCATTCAACAGGTCCAGTTGAATTTAATTTGATGAGTTCTTTTGCTTTACTTTCTTTCTGCTCCTTGCCTTGCTTGGAAATCTTGGGCATTCTGTGATGCCAAGGAGTATAGAGTAAATATACCAAAAATAGTTTGGAACAGGTAATTGATATACGCACCAGGTAGGCAATGTGACTGCTTCTGGGATTCATTGTCATGTCTCTGTGTGATGCTGCATTGCACTGTATATTTAGATATCCAGACTATCTAGGAGGGTCTAAATTAGTAACACACAATGCCGTACACATGCTCTCCATCTGTATTTGTGTGTTTATCAACCCTACAATAATGATCCTTTTTCTGTTTTCCTATATCCTTAAGTTTAATAGAATATGATGAGGAAGGTAGATTGATTTAGTTACAGTTATCCTTCTGATGCTAATGCACTGCATTCAAGGTCTTCACAGATCTGACTGCCAGTTGTATTTGGCTTCATGAAAAAATGCCATCTAAAATGTCAGTTCTCACAAAAATAAAATATACTTTTGGAGCTAAAATGCTGGAAGGCAAAATAATGCTAAACATCTGCATGTATCTCAGGAATTCTATTTGTAGTTTAAAGTTTTGTAATGCAGTGGGGAGTGGCTGTTTCCATAAACATTTTTTTTCCTATATTAATTAAGTAGTTATTTGAAAGAAGATAATATCTTGACCAAAATGTTTTTAGTGTTCACAAGTGCTTCACATACATTGGAAACAAACTCTTGTTGAGGAGATGATGCTATTCTTCTTCACTTCTGCTTTTCTGTTCTCAACTATTTTTCTCACTTCAAAGGCTTAGAGGTATAGAGGAAGCAAAGTAATGCATTTAATCAGTAAATAAAGATTCAGTGTTGAGAGGAAGACCTTTTTCTATAAACTTTGCATATATAGTTCCACCTTAAATCCATACAGCAGTTGGAAATAGGTCAACACTGAGCATCTTGTTGTTTGATGAAAGTATTCAAACCTGTTTCCAAGGTAACCAATCCCATCCTTTTCAAATCTCTGCTGCGCTTCTACCTGTTTTGTGAAGCTGAATGCTTTTTTCATTTCCTGAGGTATAGCTTGAACTTGAACACGCACATGTACATAGACACCACATGCTGCTTTGTTTCCACTGTGATGAAAGAGACAACAAAAGTAAATAGGAGTTGGTTAATATTTAAACTGTTAATACAGGTGTCTCAGTAGCACATTCATAGAGCTTTTTTAAGTGGTGCCAAGCAGCTCCTGAACAAACAGCTTTTACAGGAATGGCAGATTAATTTTGGATGAATTTCTGGGTACCTGGGCGTCAGGTCATTATTGTCTCCTTTGTTCTCTGCTCTCTACACAGACTAGGAAGGATACTCTAGTCTGTGGAGAGCAATGGGGATATGTCAATAGACGCAAATGATATTCAGTAATATTGTTTAGTGCATAAACTGCTTTGTCTCTATTGCATTATGTAGTTGCTCCACACATCTGCATGTAAAGACAGAACACTTATTTTAGCAAGTTTTCTCTGCACAAGTACATCTACAAACATTAAAACATCTGCAAAAGTTAAGAAAGATAATTTTTTGTCTTAAAGTTATGTTTTCTTCTGAGACAGTAAGTCTTTGAGAGGGTTGGAACACAAAATACATGGCAGTAGAACATAGAAGAGTACAAAGTAAAGGAGATGTGTCAGGCACTAAAAAAACTTCTTGCAAAAATATCTTCTTATATCTGGAAAAAACCGTGAACATGATACCCGGCTGAGGATATTCTGAATATTCCCATTATTTTAAAGAAAGCATGTTCAACTTTATTTTCCTTTTGCCTTATTTATTTACATATTTACCACACAGGCAGTTTAGAGTTTCCTAAATGGATTACAGAGTAAAGTAAAACAAAATAATTGCTGCAATATGAAAACTGCTCCTGCTCTGATCAATAGAAAATGTATCAACTCTACAGCTGATTTTTAATGGAGGACTTAATAATGGTGTACAGCATTGTTGGTCTACTAATCTATTAATCATATCCTATACTAGTATTAATCAAAGAATGTCTATCTGTCTTCAGTTATTGCTAATGCACTTCCCTGAAGCGTGATACACACTTTTGGTTTAGCTTTTGGAAATTTAATTTGTTATCTGAAATGTGACCAATTGTACCACCTATATAAATAAGCTTAGACTCCCCGTGACAGAGAGTCTCAAATGAAGGAAACAGGCAATTCACTAAATTCAATTCTACAACTACATTCAATTCAATAATGAGTGAATGCAGTGTTCTTCCATGCCTTGCATTTAGTTTGTAACACCAAGATGATCTTAAGCTTCAGTTTGAAAGCGTCCTGGTTCCAGCCAGGACAAAGGTTTTTTTGTGGGTTTTTTTGCAGTATCCAGGAGAGGCATAGCTGAGACATGGAATTTATTCTGTATGAGCTCAGGTCATTGCTCAGAGAAGAGAGGGAGTCTCTTCTGTGGAGAAGGGATTCCATCTGGTTAAGAAAACACAGTGGACCAGTATTGTTTATTATTGGCTACAGTTTTGTTTCTTCCCAGGGAATTTGTTTCTTTTCTTATACTTTGTCATTAGTATTGTTGTTCCTGTTCATTTTCTCACCTCATTTCTGTTTCCAGTAAATTGCCCTTATCTCACCCTGTAACCTTTACCTTTTGTGTCTCTAGCTCCCAACTCCATCCCACTGCAGAAGGAAGCAGGAGGTGAAGGGATGCAAGAGACAGTGGTGTGTAGTTTTGGAGAGCCTCATTGAGGGCACTGAACCTAAACCACAGCAGGGAGGAAGTTATGACTACTTTTCTATTGACAGAATTAGGAGCAGAAAGCCACTGCCATAAGTAAACATAAAGACCTGATATTACTCTGAGTAACTCTAATGAAGGTGACCTTCAGAAGCATCTACCTCTGTAATGGAAGATGTGCAGAATTTCAGTGCAAGGTGCAGAGTTCAAAGAGAAGCAGTGAAGTTAATTCATGTTCATTTTATAAAAAAATCACATTTTTTTCTCTGCCTCTTCTGTAAAATGTCTTTTACCAACCAGCATGAAACTTTTCTGCCTATTTCATCAGGAATGGAAAATCCAACATTTTACGTCTTTTACCAATCAGCATGAAACTTTTCTGCCTATTTCATCGGGCCTCTTTAGGTTTTGTATTGGCTTTACACATTTTGGCCACAGGAAACATTGTGTTATTTTAAAAACTGCTTATTATCTTGGTCATACAGAAAAATGCACTTTATGTTCAGTAAATTCCTCTTTTAGAAAAGTTTTGCTGCTTACCAGTAAACAATTTCCAGTGGTAAGTACTAGGTCACTACGGGATGGGTTTTTTTTTCACTTTTGATCTCTATTTATATTTCGAGTCCAAAGTTAATTTTTTTCTCTGCTCATATCTAGCATCTTCAAACTCTTAAAAATGTATTTACTTTCTGAATTATTATTTTCTGCATATTAATCAACATTCATTTGTCTTTGACCCTTCAGATCTGTGTAAATTTAGATGATTAATCAATATAACGTGCTGGGGTTTTTTAATAATAGAATCAATCTCTCTTAACTTTGAATCTCTCTTAATTTAGGTTTTAGTCCAAGCCTGTCACCAAGTCTCTATGATAATCAAGTAAGAAAAATAAGAACCTGGGAGGGTTTATAGTGATTATACAATGGATTGAACTGCTATCTTTGCTTTGACTGAGGAAGGACTCAAAGAACCTGGATTACACTGGATGTCTAGACTTTCAGATGCTATAGTTAAAAGTAGTGAATTCTAGCCTTGCCATACTTTGTTTTGGATTTAAGATCGCTCACAGCTCCATGTAAAAAAAAAACAACAACTGTAGACATTTAGGATAAAAATATCCTTCTGAGCTTACTTTTTTTCTTTTTGTATCTGATTGGAGTTTTTTTAAAATGTCTTAAAACTGTCAACTATTATTCATCTAGCATAATTTCTAAATTCAGATTATAATCTAAGATTATAATACTTTATTATTATTATTATTTCCCAAGATTCCAGTCCTTTTTTCTATCTCATTTCTATCCTCTATAATCTCCTAATTTGTCCCAAAACTGTGGCATTAAAATGTAGCAAAAGTCCAGAAAATGCTGAGTAGCATGAATAATCCTTGTTCTATAATACCTCTTAATTCTGTAAGGCATCAGATTTATTTTGTCACTTCATAACCCACACTCAGATTTTGGTCACTGCTGCCCCAGTCTCCTTCTCTTTAGAAACACCATCTAGTCAGTTATCTCAAAGCTCATATATATGCATTTTCTCTCTTTTTCCAGAAGGCAGCACTTTGCACTCACTTGTATTCAATTCCACCTCATTGATTTCAGATCGCACCATCAGTCTAACAAAACCCTTATCATTCTGATCCCATTCACTGAAACTCCTGCAGGTACTTCCCTCCAGCAAGGCCCCTACAGAATTAATCAGTGTATTTCCTGTTTTGTCATCCAGATCATTAATACAACAACAAACTGAATTGACACCCCATTTTCAGAGTGCCTTTCTAGCGTCAGTGAATCATTTCTAGCTAACCTGAGAGCAAATTTTAAATTCTAAATTTAATTTCTAATTAATTCATGAATTAATTCAGAATCCCTTCCTACCCTGCTGCCCACACTGCTCTGGATACAGCCCAGGACACGTTTGGCTCTCTGGGCTGGGAGTGCCCATGGCTGGGTCATGTCCAGCCTCTCACCCAGCAGCACCCCTAAGTCTTCTCAGGGCTGCTCTTGATCTGTTCATCCCCAGCCTATGCTGATACCAGCTACTGACCCAGCCCAGGTGCACTACTTTGTGCTTGGTCTTGTACATGGGCCCACTTCTCCAGCTTGTCCAAGTCCCTCTAGATGGCATCTCATCCTTCAGATGTGTCAACAGCACCACTGAGCTTGGGGTCATCTGCCAATCTTCTGAGGGTGCACTCAATCCCTTTTTCTATGCTGCTGATAAAGATATTAAATAACTCTGGTCCCAGCACAGACACCTGAGGGAACCACTTGTCACTGATGAGTATTTGGACTCCTTGACCATGACCCTCTGGATGTGACCATCCAACCAATTTCTTATCCATCTAACAGTCTGCTCCTCAAATCCATTCAATTTAGAGAGACATATTTTTTATTAGCAAATATTCTTCACAGAAAGATATGAATGGGTTAAATGCATTGATAAGAATGGATTTTGACTGAGACTAGATAAAATGGTCATACTTTGTACATAAATTCTCGGTAAAATGTTAAACTTTTGAGGTGACTGATTTCAAAGGCTCTTGCCAAGGGATATCATAAAACAATGAGGTGTGATGGACAAGGGCAGAACAAGAATACCTGGACAAGTGTGTATTTCTCTGAGCAATACTCTTTAGGTCTGCAAAACTTCATGATTTAACAAAGATAATTTGAACAAAATGCTGAAAGAATTTTACATACCAATTATGACAGACTTGACATTGGTGCCACATCACTCATCATTCTATCAGTTTTGCCTTCACAAGTTTCTCTGTGTAGCAATGTTATGACCTAGACGGAAATACCCTTAAAAATTAATTTTGGAAAAAGTCTGCATATATTATATCAAAATATTAATTTCAAAATATTGTAGTCCTCCTACTGATGATCTTTTTTATTTATGCATTTATCTGTTCCCTAAATCAAGCGGGGAAGCAGGAAACAGTCATAACTGAGTAAGAACCTGCTTCTCAGACTGAGGAATAGGAAAGATATGCACAGCCAGTGAAAGCAGGGACAGGTGACCAGGTCAGAGTACAGGGATATGGTTCAGATGTGTAGGGAGGGGACAAGGAAGGCTGAGTTGCCACTGGAACAGAACTTGGCAAAGAATGTGACAATAACAAGGAGGGATTTTATGACTACATAGGTCAGAAAAGAAAGACCAAGGAGACTGTACTCCCTCTGATAAACAAGAAGAGAGCTGGTTACAGATATGGAGGAGGCTGAGACAGTGAGTTCTTCACCTCAGTCTTCACTGGCTGTCAGGCTTCCCATGTCTCTCAAGTCCCTGAACTGGGGGAGTGAAGTCCCTCTCACTCTAAGTGAAAGACAGCTTTGGTTCCAGTTGATAAAACTGAATGACTACAAGGACACAGGTCCTGCATCCCAGAGTTCTGAGGCAACTCTGGTAATCTAGTTGATGTTGTTGCCAAGCCACTCTACATCACACTTGAAAAGTCACAGCACTCAAGGTATCTCTCTGGGGACCAGAAAAAGGAAAAAATGTTTAAAAAAAATGAGGAATAGAAAATCCAGGGAACTACAGAGCAGTGAACTTCAACTCTGTGCCTGGGAAGATCATGAAGCAGATCTCCATGGAAGCAGTGTGTTAAGGAACATACTGAACAATGCAGAGATCTGACACAGCCAACACCACTTCACTAAGGGAGAATTGTGTCTGACAAATTTGGGGGGCTTCTATGATGGAGTGACTGCAATGGTCAACAGCTAAAGACTGGCAGATGTCATCTTCCTAGCCTTCTGTAAGTCCTTTGACACAGTCACATACAATATCCTGATCTCCAAACTGGAGACATATGGGTCTGAAGGGTGACTTACTTCATGGATAAGGATTTGGCTGGTTGGACAGAGCCAAAGAGTTGGAGTCAATGGCTCTATGTCCGGGTGGTGGCCAGTGATGGGTGGTATCCCTCAGGGCTGTCTTGGGACCAGGACCCTTTAATGTCTTTATCAGTGACACAGACAATGGGATCAAGTGCACCCTCAGCAAGTTTGCAGGTGACAGAAGCTAAACAGTGCAGATGACACAGAAGGACAGGCAGATATTCCAGAGAAGTGGACCCACAAGGACCTCATAAAGTTCAACGAGGCCAAGTGTGAGTTGCTGCACCTAAGTCAGGTCAATTCCAGACATGAGTAGAGAGTGGAGAAGAACCGATTGAGAGCAGCCCTGAGAAGGACATTTGGGTTCTTGTGGCTGAAAAGCTGGTCATCCAAAAGCTGGATGACCCTGAAATATCCATTTGTAGCCCAGAAAGCCAATTGTATCCTGAGCTGCATCCAGAGCAGTGTGGCTAGCAGGGCAAGGGAGGGGATGTTGTGAAGTGCCTCAGGGAGGCAGAGTTAGTTTCAGATAAGCATTGTGAAAGGAGAGGCATGGCTGTAAGCCATGTGTGAATTTTGACCCCCTGTGTTGGGGGATGGGCATGTGAGACCTGGATGAAGTTGTCCCACCCCAAACCCCTTGTGAAGGGCGGCCCAGGAGTTCTGATTGGGTTTCAGTCCCTGGGGCTGAAGCATCTCTCCTACAAGGACAGGCTGAAAGCTGGGCTTATTGATCCTCGAGAAGAGAAGGCTCCAGCAAGACCCGTCAGCAACTTCCCTATACATAAAGAGGGCTAATAAAAAACCAGGAGAGCAACTTTTTAAATGGGTGTATAGTGACTACACAAGGGAAAATTAATCTAGAATAAAAGAGGGAAGATTGAGATATTAGGTGGAAATACTTCACCATGAACATGGTGAGACACTGAAACAGGTTGCTCAGAGAGATTGTGGATGTCCTGTTCCTGGAAGTGCTGGATCAGCTTCTGAGCAACCTGACGTAGTGAAAGGAATCCCTGCCCATGGCAGAGCAGTTGTAACTAGAAGATTTTTAAGGCCCCTTCCAACCCAAACCAATCCATGATACCATGATTTTTTTCATAATTAGTAGAATAATTTGTATTATCCAAACTGAAAAACGTGGACATCTGAACAAATAATTAATTTTTATATAAAAATCAAATACCAAAATTGCCAGCATGCACAGGGGGTGGTGCAAGTAGTATTGTAATTGTGATGATCTAAAGTCATAAGTAGAGAAACATCCATATGTAAAGGCATTAATTTTATTGAGCCAGTGTATTTAAAAAAATACAGAGAAGACCTTGAATGCCTTGAATAGTCTGAAGTCAAGCCACAGTAAGGTAGGATACAAACTGATATGTTTGAAACACACAATATTGTTACAAATATTTATATAGGCAAGGGTTGTTGAGCTGAAAAAACCCAAAATGTACTTTGTCTGCTTACACAACAATTGGATCAGAAGGACCTTCTCCCACTACATTTGTTTTTTGTTTTAAAGCACCCTAAAAGTCTTCTGACACTGAACAAGTCCCTGCAGGATGTATTTTGCTGTGTTTCTCTGACCCCATAGTTACCTGTGAGAAATAGATAAAGAAGACACTGACCAACCTCATGAGTTGCTCAAGCTCTCCTTCCTAACATCTTCAGAGAACATCATGTTTCTGTCATGCATGGATTCAAAGACTATTAAATATACTTTTCTATTAATCTAGTTATTTGCAAAATTGTACCTTCAGTGTTTTAGGTTTTTGTAAGAACTAATTGGCTATGGAAGGGTTTAAAACATCTATTATTATCTATTTTTGTTAGAAAAACCTTGATTTACTTAATTATGTACCCAAGTAGACATCTCCACTTTTTGTATGGCAACTGGTATCAGATTTAATGGGAAAATTACATGTTGAGCATGAATAAAAGTATTCATTCCATGTAAAACGGTGAAGTCTGGAAAAAAAAAAAAAATCCTCTTTTTTTTGAGGCCTACAAATTTATGTGCTTGTCTTGGATAAAATTATTGGTTTTTGACTTTCATCTGCTACATTTAAATATTATTATTTTGTTATTTCCATCTATGAGTTACAACAAGCTTAATTAAGACTTTTGGCTTGTGCTCATGTGCCCTAAACTGGACATAATTCTGGCTTGCAGCTAAGACACCTGAAATCCCAGACCAGTCTTTCATCCAAGTACCAGACAGCTGCATTTTACTTAATCATTCCACTGTAAAGCAGCAGAATAGGTTTTTTTGATACATTTTGAAAACTTGAAAAATAATGAACAGTTTTCAGAATGAATATGGCATATTTCTGTCAGCGAAACTGTTAAATTAATTTCTTTTAACCAAAAGTAAATGCAAATGTAGCAATCATTTGTTATAGGTACATAGGACATTAACAGTTCACAGGACAGAAAAATTTCCATTTCCATATCAGTCATACAGTGTACTTTTTCTCAAGTCTTGTTTCTATCTCAAGGCTGTTTTTATTTATAATTTTCTGTGCTAGAGGGACTGGAACTGAGCAACTTGGTCTGAGCAAATTTCTGCAAGAAAGTTTATGTATTGGAATTACTGGGCTTTTACACTTTAAATATCTCAGTTTAAGCAAGATGAAGCCTATTCTGTATATTTAAAGATAGAAGACAGAGAAACAGCCAAAACGTACATTCCCCCCACCTCCAAATATGAAGATTTGACCTCCAAGAAAATGCAAGGAGTTTATTGTGTAAGGACTTTTGGGAATAGATTGGGTTTATGACATTTGGGAACTGAGAGAAAAAATAATATCTCCTATTTAATTTTTATTGTGACCTCAGCTTTGAGCACACATTTTGTATGTAAAGAAACTATCAAAGATACAAGTGGCACTCTCCTACAAAAATTAAAAAAAATAAGTAAACCAACAAAAACATCCAAAGGAACACTGCCGACAAACCCATGAAATTGGCTAATGGTCTTGGGCAAGAGGATTTTTTTAGTATTCTCAATTGTGTTACGCAGAATTGTGTTAAGCCAGAATCTTGCTCGGTCATTTAACTATTGCAGCACATTTAACACTGGGTTTTTTTAGACACCTTGCAATGAAGTTTTTCTAAGTGATTGTAGTTCATTTAGCCTTCATTAGAGAAGATTAGTAGTAGAGATTATCCCTTCTAATGTGCATGTTTTAAATTTATATACACTCAATTTTAGTAACCTGTGACTGTCCATTCATTTTGGTTCCTTTACTGATGCAGATATGTCTCAATCATTTTCCATCCTGACGGTCCAACAGGGACTTTCTATGTGCTCTCATTTTATGTTGTTTTTCACAATGTTATTTTTACTGTTTCACAGTAAAATAGGAGACATTGCTGCTCTTTTTTCACCAAATTAAATGTTGGTTTTCCTTTCATCTTTTGTTTCCTATCCAACTCTCATTCAATAACAGCATTTTAGGGCTTGTACTTTACTGATTTTCTTGGGTTTACTGCACAAACATCTGTAGTAGCATGAGATGTTACTTCCCGGCATCACCTATCTTTAGCTGCTCTTCTTTTATATTGTTGCTATACACAATTCAGCAGGACCACACAGCAGCTCAACCAGCTCACAGCCCAGATCCAAGTTTATATATTGCTGTGAGTGAAAATATCTGAGAAAATATCTGTTATGTTTAGTCTCTTACACTAAACCTCTGGCAGAAAAGTAGCTAGGTGATTGGGGTTTCATGTGTCCAAATCCTTAAACTTCTTTTAAAAGCTTACGTATTTTAGCAGTCCAAAGAAACTGTGTCAACCAAGTGGTTCACAACGAATAGGAAAGCAATTACTGAACATTATGAATTTCTTTAGACTATTTCAACTGCATATAAATTTTCCATCACGGTTTTTGTACAAAAGAAATCTTATTCTATTTGACCCTGCAGAATCAGACATAGCATCCTTGAAAGTACAATAATATCAAGAGTTTACATTCTACTTTTATTTTATTACCAGCACTTTAGAATGCTATGAATTGGGGTGTGTGTGTGTATGTGTTATTTTATGTATTTTATGATGCCTGCATAAGCACCCTACATAGCTTATATTCAGCCTTTAGCACAACTGTTTCTCTGTGATGCAGAGATTTGTTCCCTATTCAGGTGTAATAACTATTTCATTTACAAATACTCATGAAGTGTCCTGTTTCCACAAACACAATAGAAGTGAACAAGAGCCAAAGTTCTTCATGTGCGTCAGTACAGCAAATTCTCCCATATCCCTCCTGCTCCCTCCATCTGGTTACCCCTCTTATTCCTATTTGCCCCCAATAATGAGACAGCTACAAACCGACATTATATTGCATTCCCATGTGCTTTGCTGTAACCTGCAGTCTGGCTTAGTCCTTGGCCTTTTCTTCAGTGTTTGCAGCTCTCTGTCATTATCAAGTTTGATGGAGTGTGTGACATACCATTATGTTAATCACTGCACATTAGTATAAAAAAAAGAATTAAAATTTCTACCTTAGAGTCTGAGTGAAACATGCACGCTAGCATACACAAGATAAAGGAAAAACACGGGATGCCAGTGAAACAGTAAGAATTAGTGTAATAGATTCAGTCCTAGCATGCTAATTGGCTTTTCATTGAAAAGGAACATAACTACATAGGTTATTTATCTGCAGAGATTTAAAGGGGGATAATATAATGCTGCTTTTTCACAAAAGACAGATTGGGAAAATGTGTGGAGGTTACTATTAGAATAATGAAATGTGTTGCCAATCCAGGCTTCTGACTCACATCAGATGTGAGGTTTGGAGGCATCTCAACATATAAGAAATGTGAGGGGTTTTGTACATAAATATTCCAACTAGCAGTTATTTGGGATTTTGGAGTGTCTTAGTTTGAAATACAGGTGTCTGCTAGGGAAGGCAGGACTCTCTTTTGTAATGGAAATGGTCTCTTCTCTCTGAATTAGTATAATTTTGTAATTAAGGGGCTCTCAGGAAAATATATGGGGCTAGGGATAACAGTTCTCTACTAGTGTGTATAATAAAGCAAACAAACAACAGCTACAGCACTTACACCAAAGAGAGCAGGAACTCTGACAGCTTGCTAGGCCGCGGGCGCGCTCCCCTCGCTGCAGCTCCGGGCACGGCCGGCAGGGGGCGCTGCGGCTCCCGCGGGGGTTCCGCCGCACGGCAGGGGGCGCTGTGCCTCGGCGATAATGGCCCCCTCGGAAAATGGCGATAATGGCGCCTAGGCCCAGTGGGGAAGGGACAGGGGAGAGGCTCTGGTGCACAACCCCCTAGGGCATCGATCCCCGAGCCCCTGTAGGACTTACAGAAACAAGAAGCTGGGCTGGCAGGAATGAACAATAATCCCGGGGTGGTAGCAAGATGTATCAGAAGCTCCGGAGCTGTGGCTGGAACGGCGGGACATCTCGGCAGGCAGGTGGTGCGGAGGTGCCGCGCAGCGAAATCTTGGAGCAGCGCCAAAAAGGTTGCAGGGGCAGGACAGCAGCAGCCCGGCTCCCACAGAAAGGACGAGGCAGTACAGGACTCGACTCTCGCAGTGACAGTGAACTCTCTTTGTAATAAGCAACAGCTTGCCCATCCTTCTCTGACACTCAGAGCAAGAGCCTTAGCAGCTCCCAAGGCCTCATCCTTTTTGCCTGCCTAAGTCTCCAGCTATCCCGCCCCTCTCCCCTGAGTTTGACTACTCTTTTGTTTTTCTTAAGTACCCGTAAGTACCCAATAGTTAGCTCCTTAG
The DNA here is from genome assembly GCF_001522545.3 of Parus major. Classification (NCBI taxonomy): domain Eukaryota; kingdom Metazoa; phylum Chordata; class Aves; order Passeriformes; family Paridae; genus Parus; species Parus major. Next base: position 17,905,259 of record NC_031799.1, read on the forward strand.
TAACTTATGGGAAAAAATTCTGTAAGTACTAAAGAGAAACCCAACCCCTAACGCAGAGAAAACAACAAATTTTTTTTTACATCTGTTTTCTTTTCTACTTAAAGACTGAGCCAGATCGTGTCAAGATCATTTCAGGGTCAAATACGTGGATATTTGATGTCCAGATATCATCACACACTATGCTGAAGACCCTCAGGAAGGTGTGAAAATGAGGGGCTTGCAGTTCTCCTGTCTTGTGGGCAAGATTAAAAGGAGGGATGATTTACTCTTTGAATCCATCTAATGTATCTGTGAGAGGTTTAGCAGAGCATAGCTCTAACTGTTATATGATATTCTAATTGGTAGTTCAAAGATGGATTCGTAAATCCATATTGAGACAACTGAAGAACCAAGCTAGTTTAGCAGAACTCAACATCAAAATTCACAGCTCAGGACAGTATGACTCCAGATTCTAGATGTCCTTTCTTTTGGAAATGTCATCAACTTTGAAGTATTGCAGCACAATATACATTGCAACCAAACCAAATCCTGTTAGGACACTACAGTTAACATCTGTCAGTGATTTATATAGTAATACTTCAGATTACAAACAAAAATACTTCTCTTCCTCTTTTCCCAGGTCTGAGAATGAAGAGTTATGATTTGTCTGCTTTTTCTTTGATCTCTCTGATCAAAACTGTTAGACCTCCTGCTCCTCACAGCGAGGGCCAGGGACTATCTGGGCCAGCTTACTCCCTGACATGAATTTGCAGGAAGCAGTAAGACCCTGTTACTTACAGGATAAGAGCCCAGGTGTCCTGATGCTTGCAGACAGACACTTAATAGGGCAAGCAACACTGACTGTTTTACCATTAATCTTTTAGCTTAATCTTTTAATTATGAAAAGAGGAATTCAAGGAATGAGTGTGCATGTACCTGAGGTATAATCTGGGAGAAAAGCTGTTTGTACCATCTTTCAGGATCAAGATAGAGGGCATTGTCCTCAATTTCCTTTTACACTGATGTGGTGGACAGACTCTCTTCTCTTCTTCTCTCAGCCTTATAGCCTTTATACCTGCATTAAAAGTATTTTGTATTCTTTTTAAAACCCTGAACAAAGGTGAGGGATAGAGGCCTGTAGGGATCAATTGTGCATTACCTATTGTTTCTCTGCATGAGACTTTTATAACATAAGTCACTTATTTGATTGCTAGGTATGCTTAAAATGGTTGGCTGGAAAGCTTTGAACTTCAGTGAAGTAAAAGAAGCAAGCTGTTCATTTAATCAGCACATTTAATTCATCCTGCTTTGCATGCTGTGCCACACTGTCTTCTTGCCATATAAGGATTCTGTGGTATCTTCCTGCAGCACCCCTGCCTCTCTTCTGCAAGCAGCCAAAGATGGCTTTGTGCATATTGCTTATATATATGCCATAGGCCTAACTCCTTTTTGGTGTGCAATGTAGCAGCTACTTCCTTCTTGTATCTCCCTTCTTTTCAGGTGAGTTGTTTATATTCAAGGTTGCTTCTTTTTTTTTTTTTTTCTTTTTACTGACTGAGAGCACGTTCTTACTTTATCTTGCTTTTATATATTTATCTTTGCACTGTGTGACTAAGTGGGAAGTGAATCAGCAAACTGAGTTTTGGTTATATTAAGAATTTATATAATTTTTATGTGGTGTCTTCTACCTTTAGATCTTTCATTTTGCTTATTACTGGTAATTCATCAGATTTCTCTTTAAGCAGCCATTGTTTAGAGTGCAATGAGGATTTTCTAATGCTATGCAAAAATTTTAGAAAAACCTTTGAAGAAAACCTGTGGAGAGGGAGGAAATATTTTCTAATTTAGCAATCATATTATATTAAGAAAAAATACAGCATATTTGTTCCATGATGTAGTAAGATTAAGGCTATCTATTTTTTCTCTCAGACTCACTCACACATGATACATAAATATGTAACTTGTAATTTTCAGAAAATTAATAGGACCTTTTGTGTCACTTTCAGTAGTCTATTTTTTTTAATGTGGTTTACCTTCATTTTTGAAATTGCTTAAACATAGTAAGGCGCTTCAGAGCCTTTGGAGATTATCTACCACAAATGTTAGAAAAGGTATTTGATTATCACTTAGTATCTCTTCATCCCTTTTTACTCAACTGAATGGCTTTCAGATAACTCATAATTTTCTTCAGTCACATCCTCTCTTCCATTCTAAGTCCTTCCCCTGCCAGATGTCCAGAGAAAGAAGTTAAAATTTGCTTATGGAATGATTGATCTATTCAGCATTCTGTGACAAATGGGAAAGGATGATATTGATTTAAACCTTGTTGTTTAAATTATCTTTTCTTTTTCCAAGTGGAAGACTGAAGCTATCAATGCTCACCTGGAGGTCAGGTGCCCTGAGAAGCATTAGGTTCAGAAGACCAGCTCTGTTTCTCTGAATGTACTCTGCATCTCCCCCAGGGACTCTGTGGCTCTCAAGAAAAGAGAGTAGTTCAATTGCATTGCAATTGAAGTAGTAGTTCAGTTGCATTATGCTTCCCCTCCCAAACCTCCCACATCTGTGCTTCAGGTTAGCCTTGGATTGCGTCAGTTCATTTATACGGACTGTCTGTCTCAGAGCGGTAGTCATCATTTGTGTCTTTGAACACAAGCCTTGATGAGACTGTACACCCTGCTTGAAATTTCTTCTCTTTTTTGATATTTTTTTTGTGTGTGTGTGTTAAAAGAGCACCATTGATCTTTTCTTCATGCCTTGATGTGTCCCACTGGCAATTCTCCTGTCTGTAAATCCACAATCCATTGAACAAAAGCCTACTCATGGAGGGCACCTTGTGTCTGTGAGCACAGCTATCAACTAAATCCTTGTTTCAGAGGACAATCTAGAGGTGACCTTTTAGCTGTCTTGGTTAAATCTTGAAATCTACCCTTGCACCACAGTAAAATTTGGCAGAGCCAGGAAGTAACCACTTCAGTCAGTGTCTGTGATCTGTGACCCCCATGTTTACAGGGTTAAATGAGCTCAGAGCAGCACACATTGCTAAGAAGACAGTGAGGGCTATCTAAAGTTTCTGAGACGTAAATGTTTTATACCCAATGATTTCTTACTCTAATCCCAGCAGATGCATACAAAGGCATGTATAAATGAAGCCAGGTTTGCTGTAACCTCCCATTCATCTGTGAACAACAGAGACCTCATTTTCAAATGTTGCTATGCAGATTTTAGCTTCATTGAAATACAGGAATTTTTCTGGATTAAATCAGCCAAAGCCTCTCTTTGTTGTGGGACCTGGTGGTTAATACCATCAGGCTTTTCAGATTTGTTGCTTTTTCCTTTCAGTCTTTCTGCTGCTAAGTGTAGGAAAACACAGGGTTATTCCCCCAGACACACTCACTGTAATTGAGGCACCATTTTGGACAAAAGGATCAAGTGATGAAGGGAGGCTGGATGGCAGAAGGTGCTAACCCTTCCACAGTTCAGCCACAAACACAGCGGTGTACTCAGCTGACCTTGGAGTCTGCCACAAACCAAACCCTGCATTTTATCTTCTTCCTTTTCTCCATACCTTATAAAGACCTAGTGACCAACTCATTCACAATTACTTGTTTGAAATTGCAGACTTTCATTTCTGGCCATGGATAGAAAATCTTTTATTCTTTTTTATTTCAGTGTGTTACTTCACCCTACTCCACAATACAGAGCAATTCTACTGATGATGATTTTCTGATGTTTGTCCTGTAATCTTTCCATACAAAATTACTGTCTACCCAAACACCTATTTAATAAACATGGTTGTGTCCTCTGAGAAGGGTGTTTACCCACTGAAGTCAATGATAAAGTCCCAATAAAATAACTAAACTGTTCTTTTTTTTTACCAGAAAGAAGCTGTAACCTTTGAAATATGTTAGTGAACATGTTTCAAACAGTATGCTTTAAAGACCTCACAGGCAAAGTGAAATAAACTTTAATTTTTGAAAGTTCAGTATGAGCCCTAGAAGAGGGCTCTAGCTTGTTGAAATGCCACTGTGTTCAGTTTTCAAGAGTATTAAAAAGTTTTACATCTAATCTCCTTGTTTTACTAGAATGTTGTGTTTATACCTGCATGTCTTGCTGTTAACTTCTGCAATACTCAGTATTTGCTTTTCAAATCTGACTTTTGCGATCAGGGAGAAGCACTATATTTTTGTTTGCATAACTGTGATGGAGGGGAAAATTCAAATATATACTATCTAGGGCTTAAGAGGCAAAGAGATACATATTTATGTACCCATATGTATCTATAAACCCAATCTTTTGATTTGTTAATCACGTAGCAGCACTACCAACATTCTAAATGAATACACAACCCTTTTTTCCTCTTAAAAAAAAATATTACTTTTTATCCTAGAAATAAAATCTGAAGTCTAATGCCTCCCTCCATCTTCTGTGAGTCAGCAGGAATAAACCTGCAGTTTATTTGCTAGCAGTGTGAGTCAGCAGGACAATCCTGCCACCCTGTGCCAGACAGGATGTCGACAGGGAAATGGTTTTTACTGTTTTCTTTGGCCACTGGCAGCCCTCACAGAATGAATTTTGGTCAGTAGTACTCCAACAGAAAAATGTGGTCGGACAAATTAAAAATTTACATTCATGACCTTGAAGGAAAAAAACACCCAACTACCAACACCCCCAGTACCCCAGTACCCAATTTTGTAAAAGAGTATTAACAGAAGAAACATATCATTGATGTTTTAGTAAAACAATGCTTTCTCTCTTTTCAAGAAGTAAGATAATTCACAGGATTGCCCTGATACTTGCAGGCTACATGAATCCTTTACAAGGATAGGTCATGATGATTTATCACAGGTGGTTTCAATAACTGGTAAGATTTTTCTTAAAGATTTGTTAAGTAATTAAAATTAGGTATGATTTGTTTCAACCCCATCTCTAATACTTAAACACAGGCATTTCAGGACTCAGTTTATGTGTATATTACACTGAGTTGTTTCTGAAAGAGTTCTTGCAAAATACCAAATGAGAAATATAACCTGAAATTATCTAAAACAACTGGATGTAAGAGAAGTAATAGCAGAGGTCATTTAAACTTGAAAAAAAGTGAAAGCCAAAACAACAGAGGAAATGAACCTAAAGAAGTGAATTTGATAAGTGAGAGAAACTTGGAAGTCATTCCTCAAGAAATAGGTAGAAAGGGGTTAAGGGTAACAAATGTGCAATGCATTTCATAATGAGATTTGACAGCAAAAATTCAGGGTCAACTCAGACTTCCTGAGGGTTGTTTAATCAGAAGTGCCTTAAAATAGGGATGTCCTGTTGGTGGATGCTTGCCTTATATATTGTAAATATGAATCTGGATTTTCCATTTAAAAGAAAAGACGAAAGAATAAATAACCATGTGTGATCCATGTCAATCTTTGCTATAGAACTCCAAATTATTGAAACTAAAAGAACTTGACCATGCCTTTAAGAACTTCATTGCTCCCAAAATGCCACTGTTGGGTAGGTGCTCTTTGGGGCTGGAGATGAGAGACTAGTCAGTAATCCTAGTGCAATAGGCTGTTTGATAGGCAGTGCAGTCCAGGATTAGGGGACTGTTGTAGGTGAAGAGGAAGGTATTAGATATAAGAATCTAGGACCAAAAGATCGCATCAGTATTGCTTGCTTAACTATATTTTTTTAAAATTATTAAAAGCCCATCACTAAGAGAAAGAAAAAGAGAAAATGAGGACCCATATGTATCTGTCTGTATCTGTTTCCTTATATATGTATATTCTTGTATATAAGAATACAAAATGCCTAGGAAAAATATTTTAAGTGACAGAAAATTGCTCATTTACTTTAAAGTGCAATATACTCAAGCAGATACTGAAGTTGTTTTAGTAAATTTCCTAAGTCCCTTGTTTTATAGCTCTGTTTTTCAGATACCAGAGTTAGGATCAGCTGGATTGATTAGGGTCATTACTTGGAATTCCAGCGACAGACTGGGCAATCAACATAAATTGGTGATAAACAGAATCATTTATGTGGAAGCATCTGGAACATGAAAACAAGGGGATAATCAAAAGATGTGCAAGTGCAGTCTGTATTTTGCCTTTTATTGTTTCTATGAATATTATTTTCCTATAAAGACTTTTTTCCATCTCTTTTCAAACCCCTGTTTTTTTTGGATTGTTTTCACTGTGCATGTGTGGTAGCAGCTTTGAAGGATGATAATTTAATGGTGGGCTTCTCAGTGGGGAGAAAATTAAAATGTACAGCCTTTTGTCTGTGTGGCGAGTTGTTAAATCACTTCCCACAATATGACACAGCTTGTGGCATTATACATGACATAAAAACTCTTCATTAACATGTGTCCTACTGTGAAAAATGTGCTATATTAGTTGGTCTGCCCATAAGTAAACCTTCCTGTATAAGAGGTTTTTTGTACTCCTGTGAATAAGAATTAAATATTGAGATGTACTTTATATTGTTTTATCCTGACAAAAAAATACAATGAAGTTGCTTGGAAGATCTCTTTGCCCTTAGTGTCTAACACACTATTTTAATCTTTTATTTATGTTTTTGTAAATATCCCTTCTACTTTTCTAAACAATAAAACCTGGAAAACCCATATATACTACACACCAGAAAAGGAAGAAATGTGATGGACTGACACGGAATTTACTCTCTTTTATGAATTCTGCATGCTTTCAGCCAAAGCCCACCTTGCCTTGGGTTAGGTTGTGAGCTCCCCCACAAATTCCCTGTGTCTGTGACAAAACAATCTCTAGTGTGTGCAGTGTCAGGTGTACTGTGTGTAGTGACCTTACTCTGCCTAGGGCTGGGGTGTGCTGGCTGTGCAGGTACAGGAAAACACCCCACCTGCAGGGCTTTTTCTCTAAAGAAACAACCATCAGAACTCAAGCACAGGAGGTACTGGGGAGGAGGGATACAGAGTATAGTAGTAACTTAGAGCACAGTCTTTTTAATTTGTATTAATGCAGTAATTTCATACTGGTCTCTTGCTACACTTGGAAAGCTGACAGTATCTGACAGCTGTCAACAAAGCAGTTTGTGAAGATTGTGCCGAAGATGCAAAAGCTAAGGACATCTACAGTCTGATTAGCACGAATTGAGTATTCCCTGTTGGCTTCTGATACTTCATTGTAACACCAGCTAAAGAGGAGTACATAAAAATTAGAGTTTAAAATTAATGTCTTTTGCCAACAACATATTAATTTGGTATCACAGACCGTTATCCAATGGATTTTCATTTTAATGTCAGAAAATAATTTTCAGACAATAGCAGACATTTGGTACTCTTGTTTGAAATAACACTGTACAGAAAAGGCACCAAAGCTAATACATGGACTCTTCCAAAAACTATTTGTATATTACATGAAAGGTGAAATGCAACTGAATAAAGTATTTGGTAGAGAACTCAGTATGGGAAGGCACTTCCATGGGCAGAGTAGGAACAGCTAGAGATGGTTGACTAGAAAGACAATTCTGATTGATGAAAATTTACAATGCCTTACCTTTCATCCTAATTACCACACAGAATTGTGTAATTATTAATGCTATGTCAGTTCCTATTGCATTCTACTAAATGCAGACCCACAGTGGACATCACTGGGCAAGCATATACTTCCACATTACAATTATAGTAATGAAATGTCACCAAGAATAAATAAGAAAAAATGTCCTAAACACACAAAGAACATCAGCTCTTACATCTTTAGATGTTATCCCTGCTTTCTATCTTCTTTTTTGTTTTTAGGTGTCTAAACCTTTTGCAAAATGTCGTATTTCCTTGCATAAGGTTATAAAAATGCACATCTTAAAGATCAGCTTGGTTTTCTCTCTAAAAGAACTGGATTAATTTTGAGTATCTTTACAGCCTGTCAAAACTTAAAAGGTACATGTGGTTTTCTAAAATGAAGTTGTGGCCTCAGAAGCTTGTAGTGAAGGTTTTTCTCATTATAAAGTAGAAGCAATTCTTACCAGAACAATGAAAACCTGTGGTGCTCTGGGTAATGTGCATTTTGACTAACTTTCTGGCTGATAATGAAACAGAGATTTGTTAGTGTCCTACCTGTCATGCAGCTTTTGCATCATCAGTCTATCTTCCTCCAAGGAAAGGTTAAATGTGTAGCCTTTCTTTGCACGGTATGCACTCTTTGGCTCTGCAGAAGGAAGATAAAGCCTGTCAGAAGAAGTGGTGAATAATTTGCATTGTTCTGGTTACTTCAATATCAGTGGTTTTTTCACAATCATAAGCCATTTTTCTTCATTTGCCCTTCAATCCAGACAGAAAACACAGTATTGTATAAACAACAAATGACACATCAAATGCAGTCAGTCTTGAGCAATATTCATATATCCTGCTCTGTTGTAAGCATGGAAGGGCTGATGTATCCCATTTTTGCTATTATTTATGTAAAGGAAACTTTCCTGTCCAACCACCCAGGAGCTACACCTGCCCCACCTGGGCTGGGACCAAAGCCTCTACACAGCAGGTGGCTCCACTGACCCTGCAGGTGCCCCATTTGACTCCCTACACACCCCACACTCACACAGTAAGACCAGGTTTCTTCATTGGCTCTCCTACCTTTCCCATAACAGAGTCTCAGACATCTGTAGCCTTGAAATAATTTAATCATGTTTCAGTAACAAATTAATAGCTTGAGCTGGTGCCCTTGAGGAGGAACCCCTAATAAAGATGTTCTGGATTTTTATACCCTCAGAGTCTAAGCTCTCAAAAGTCTGGGGCCATCAGTTCCTGCTGTGTCTGATTGTCCAGTCACCTGCCTTACACCACAGGTTCCTGGGCCTTTTGATATGAAAAGAGTAGCTCAGGTTTACTTTTCTTGGGCATCCTGCCACCCCGAGTCCAATCTTTAGCTCAAACTACTCTTCTTACCTGGCTACCCACACTAAATGTATCCTTAGCACATTCACTTCTCCCTAGATGCTTTTCCTCTTGCTCTTTTGTAATATTAAGGGTGGAGTAAATTTATTTTTCCCACTTTTGTCCCCCTTTCATTTTCCTTTTTCATCGATTTTCTATACTTCTGTGTTTCTGGGATGTCTTTGCCTATTCTCTATCATATGTTCGTAAGCACTTGCAGTCAGTGGGTGCCGGTGCCATCACTGAAAGTAAACATCACAAATCCAATATATCATGAATTCTGGATAGAAACCTTCCTTGAGAATAACTGAGGTGCAATTTCCTCATTCTGGTCACATGTTCATCTACATCAGCTTTTTATTTTGATAAATATTTACCTTATCCATTGCTTTCCACCATTTTCAGTAATGGCTTCAATAATTATTAAGGGCTTCATAAATTCAAGAGATGAAAGTATTTGTATTAGCTACAATCATGGTGATTTTATGGCTTACAGGTAGAGCACACCAGAAAGATGAAACATGTAGAAAAATTTAAAAAGTTGCAGATATCCAGATTTTTTTTGTCAGTAGAGGAGGAAAGATCCTGAGCTATTTCTTAAAGATAGTTCTATTTCTGTATATGGCTTTAGTTATTCATCGGTTCTGTTAAAATCTGGCAAATTTTAACATTTTCTTTTTATTATTACTGACATTATTGCTATTAATTTCTAGTCTATTCCTGCTATGTAAATAACTGTGGCCAACAAAAGTTTAGTATTCCAGCACACCAAGACCCTTTGTCTTGTTTTTGCTAAGACTGCTTCAAATTTTTTACCTTAGTACTAACTTCATAATCCCAGTCAGAGAGCTGAGTTGGGGTTTTGGTTGGTAGGTTTATGTATTTTGAATGGCTTGTCTCCCACTAATACTAGATTATTTACTGGAGAACAGATGAAAAGCCTGAGGCCACCTGTCTCCCTGCCCTGCCTGCAGCAAGGTCTAAGCACCCAGTGCAGAGCAACTGGTACAGAGCCAGATTCCAAATGGCCATCAAGACTGAGCATTGCAGTCATGTAATGTGCCATACAGAATAATCTTACATATACCCCATCTTCATCACATCCGAAAGATAAGCTTGAGAGAGAGGGGAGATAGGTAAACTGCAAGATGCTGGGGCATTCTTAAGGCACGTAACCTATCTGTATTTCTGGAGATAGTAAGAGGAGACATATTTAGGAGACACAGAGGGCATGGGAAAAAGAAAGGAGCCTGTGGTGTACACTGAAGTGTAGAATAAACACTTGGTTGTATATGAAGGAGACTTTAGACTATGTAAAAGCTGGCCTGATTGGGAAGTGTGTCAGAACTCCTCACAGACAATGAGGGTGGGAAAGGATTCGTGGCATGATCCCATCTTCTGAAAATATGTGAATGACAGAGTTTCCCCTTACCGTGCCTATCTGTATAAGGCGTTGGAGAGGGCAGTGGTGTGTCTTCCCACATCACATGGGGACTGGGAAAAGGAGGAAGGAGACCTTTCCTTGCTTCAATTACAGAAGGAAAATGATGTCTCCTGAAAAGCTGGAGAGCAACCCTTCCTGCTCATAGAGGCATGGACACTTGGCACACTAGCAAATAAAGACAGGAAGTTCATCTGGGAACACCAAAAATTTTTGGAAACCTTTTCAAACTCATAATTGCTTCTCTAATACTGTCTCTCACCAAATAAACAGAAAGAATAGATAACGTGGGCTCCACCTCAGATCCCACCACTTCACTGTGACCTCAAATAATTCATCTAATGGAGTTTGCAGTCATCATGCTGTAGACAAAGATGGGAGAATTTTAAGTATTAATCAGTAGACTCAATATAACAGTAACTTTAACATACACACGCACACCACCCTCCCCAATTTGCTAGAGGTTTCTTTAATTTGGTTTTGGTTTGTATGAAGTTTTTTCCATAGGTTTAGGTTTTTAAATTTATTTTTCCTGGCAAGATGATGCACCCTAGTTCATTGAGTACTCCTTTCATGAATCAGAATATCAGAGGTACATGTTTCCTGAACTTGCTGGAATAAATATTTTACATAGCCCCCTCTGGATCATTTTTGTTAGGGTGTTTCTCTTGCTGTTTGTGCATGGGACTTACTACATAATGAATCTAAAAAGCCTGTAGAAACAAGCCTCTCTATGGTAGGGAAGTATTCTTGGAGGACTTTGGAGGTCCAAAGAGTAGAGAACAGATTGAGACTGTCTGTAACAGTTCATATTCCTGGTATGCTTACTCTATGGACATGTCTTTACTAGGTATGTTTGCTTGCCTTCCATGCAGTCTGTGGGTGAAAATATTCTAGAGATTATTGCAGGTTATTTGAATATTTTTTCCTGGACATAGATGATTTTTAGTTAAAAGGGATCATCTGAAGAGATATTCGGAGTAAATTCAAGGTATGCCAGCAGTGGGTACAACCTGAAATATATTGAATGCAGCAAATAGGTTTATCTTCTGTAGGAGTTTCTCCAGGATGCAGTTCAGTGTTACCCAGGCACAGCCAAATTAAACCTGAACTCAGGGGAAAATATATCCTGCTGGATCTGACTAAGAGGAGGGAGGCTGCTGGAGCTCTGTACGCGAGATCTAAGCAGTACTTAGGCTGAAGATCTATTCCCAGCAGGCCACGTACACATAACTCAAAAAGTTACAACACAAATATATGCATGTACACATGACCATATACACACTTATTGCAGCCAAAACACCCAGGACCATCCAGAGCGCTCCCACAAACACCAAGTGCATCATCATCCTTACAGTGCTCCCCTGAAGCAGCGCAGCATCAAGGTCCACTCATGAGAATATGTGTCTGTGCAGATGCTCCCTCCATCACCTGTGCTCATAAACTCCATCTGCCCAGTAGCTGCCCCTGGATCCCAGTCTCCTCAGTTTCTCGCACCTGGGCCAGAATAAGCCTCCAGTGTTGACTTGCAGTGATGGGTTTCATGCTGTACAGTGGGAATGGGGCTTTCTTAGAACAGCCCTGGAAGGGAACTGGATGTGCTGTCCAAGTCTGTTTCTAAGTCTTAATTTGGTAACCTTCTTTAGTGCACGCCTGCTCCACCAGGCTAGTAGACATAGGCTTTGGATAATCTGATGTTTCCTGCAATAGGCCTGAGGACAGCCAGTGCCAGGATATTATTTGGGCTCTCTCTCTCTCTTGCCATAATCTCTCTGTGTTTGTTTTGGATCTACAGATAAGCTTTTATCACCTGATCTAATGTGCGCAGTCTGGTCTCCACAGCAGTAACATCAAGAGCAGCTCCCCCATATTGCTCTGTGCTATCTACCTTGGCTTCCAGCATCTCAGCTGCCTCAGCCAGCTGGGGCTGTGTGTTCCTTAACCCCACTCCGTCACACTGTGCAGAATTCCTTGCAAGCTGACCAAGAGCACACACAGGCCCCCTGCCACTATTGCCTGGGAAGTTCTTTGAAGATGTCACCATTTTAAGATAAGCCAATAGAATTGCTTTTATTTGCATTCAGCAAGTGCTGTTTTCTAACAAGGGATAGGGCAGAATTGCAGTGCAGAGAGAAAAAGCATGGTGTTGATCATGTAAAGTAATGGATCATTGCACTCCTCCATTAATCTGCCCCTCTGGAGTCTATACATGATAAAAATTCAAGCATGGTGCAGATTGCCTACCTACCATAAAACTAGAAAGGGAAAGATTTACAGGATGAATTACTACTGACATACACCAAGTCACTGAGAGTGAACAAGAACTGTCCTTTTCAGCTTACTACAAACATCATCTTTGCCTTTTCAGGTCTTCAGTCTTCCTGAGGCTGAAGTTCTTTACAAGGACCATTGTTTGTGTTTTGGCTTAATCAGAAGCCTCATAGGCCATATATGCAAGCAAAACAACTTTTTTTTTCCAAGTAACCTATGTGTTTGCTTTAGTGGAGAGTTGTGGTAATCAAAACCTACAGAAGCCAATAGTGATACTATATGTCTAAAAGAAAACATATCAGTGATAAGCCTATTATATCCTTTGAATCAAGCTTCTGCTGGTGTGGTGTTTGGTGTGAATACATTTGAGTAATTTTCAGTCAGTTATATTTTTGCACTACAGAGTCTTTTGCAAAATGTAAACCTTTGGGTTTGTTTGTAAGATCTCTTCTTGTTACTTAAAAAAATATGACTAGAAGATGAGACAAAAGCAAGACAGATTAAAAAAATGTCTGTGGATAAAATAAGTTGGTTTGGTAATGAGAAGAATTTGAATGCTGACATTTGTAGTTGTAGAATTAAAAAAAAAATCACATCTGGCTGCAGTAAAATGAAGAACCTTATATTGTTAATGAAAGAAACTCATGTAAAGCTCTAGAGGCAGTCTGCAAAACATGGCTGAATGAATGCTCTTTAGGGTTGTGTGACGATATTTCCTTAAGGCTGTATTTCTTCACCAGTTTATTTCAACTTTACAGATTATGTAAGTAATTCCTTTTGTAAAGCTTAATATCTTTACTGTATATTTTGCTTTTGAAATGTATTTGATTTCCTGCTGACATAAGGGGAGTAAATTGGCTCCCAACTAATAATTGTTCAGAGCAAAGCCCTTTGAGAGTCCTTAATGGACTAACATACTCTGACATTTGAAGTACTCATACTTGCAAAGTTGCTGTGGTGACAAATGTAGTTCTGGTTAAAAAACACAATAATAATACCACTTTTCTTAACCACTCAGCATGATTCCAAAAGGATATTTTTGCCAAAGTGAATGCATGTTGTCCTTTTATTCTGAGAAATTGTATCTTTGGTAAAATATAAGTGTATGGGCAACTCTGACTTCTCTTTGATCACAGTACCTTACACCTACTCAAATTACTATTAAAACATTTAAAATAGCACAGTGTCCACTTCTTGAAGAAAAGATCAGGACAGGCCCAAGGGAACAATCTGTAGCACAAAATGTCTGGGACTTACTTGCATTGTCTTCTTTTTGGTCACTGTGATAAACTGAAACATTCCTAAAGGCAGTGATCCTTCTCTTTAAATTTCTCTGCTTGGCACTGCAAACCCATCAGACATGGCCTAGAGGTTCATTGACTCATGCAGGGAACCTGGAGGCAATGGCATTGGACCCAGGGTCACAATAGCAGTTTTTGCCCATGGCCATCCCTCTGGTTTTGCAGTAAGCAAAGCTAGCTGGAGAGATTTGATCCATTTTCTGTCTTTCACTAGAATCCATTGTCAGACTAGGTCATGATCTTTTTTTTTTGAACATAAGAGTTTGCAGACAGGGCCTCAATATGTAGAGATCATGACTTTGTTATGAGAAGGGGTCACCAGTGAATGTACCCATGCAGTACCTATGCAGACCAGCTTCCAAGACATCTTCCCATAAATGTGTAGTTATAGAAGTTAGTTTCTATTCTATTGCCATTTTCCTAAGCACCCTGTACTGTTCAAGGAAGGAGGGAGGGAGGAAATGATGTGGGAAAGGCTGGCAGAAAGAGGCATTCTCTCTGTGTTTTTCTCTCTCCACTGATTATATGGAGACAGAAGAGATACCCACATCCCAGACATAGTCACAAGTCCAATACAAAGAAAGCATAAGTGCTTGGAGTAAGTTTCCTGTATCCTGTGTTACCTTCAAGGGTAGGTACTGCCCCAGTCAGAAGGTGGTAACCAGCTTTCTTTCTACAGAGCAGATCTGAGAATAGTGGCAGGCAGCAACTGAGAGGTACCATGAGTATGCTTCTAAGTCACCCATTATCTGCTCACATTCAAAGAGAGCATTGTAAGCTGTTTCACCACCAGCACTCACGGTCCTTATGGTGTTTCAAGGCCTCAGGTACTTCCATTCAGCTGCACTTATGGTTAAGGCTTGTATAATTTAAATGGAAGGAAAATCAGAGTTCAAACTCAGTCCCTTCCCATGGTTTAATGCACAATTGTATTAAAAAAAGGTAGATCAAATACCTGCAGAGGAATGTGCTGGAGAGAAGCAACAGAAGGAGGACAGACTAGCTCTGAAATTTTTTTAAGTTTTGCTGCTAAATTTACATTCTGATCATAAAAGTAAGAGATAAGAAATGAATATGTTACTGATTTTCTTTCAGAGCTGTTTTCAGATTATAAGGTTTGTATGAAAATGTGAGAATGAGAGAAAGCCATCTCTTCTTTCTAAAAGTATAGAAAGAATGTAGATGGCAGGGGAAAATAGTACTTTTAGCAAGCAGAAGTAAAACCTGTGTTGATATTGTCTTAGTAATAATAATACCTGACAGATAATACTTAGTTTATTTGAAATCTGTGATTAAACAGAATCATGTTACCCTAGTTGTCAAAGTAAGTATTGTCTCTTTTGCCTTTTTACAACTATGTTTGAAATTGACTTAAGGGGAATTTGCTTTGCTTTGACTCCTGTCTCTCCCTTTCTCTTTTAAGGTCAACTCAAATCAAAACGTACTCTTGGGATAATGCCCAGGTTATTTTGGTTGGCAACAAATGTGACATGGAGGATGAGCGGGTAATCTTCACTGAGAGGGGAAAACATTTAGCAGAGCAACTTGGTAAGAAAAGACACATCAAAAGCTTTGTGATTGCTTGTGAGAATGCACAAATTAATTTCATTAATTGCTACCGTACTTGTAAACACATGACATACTCATTGTAAAGGAATAGTCACACACTGCTTCCCTTTTATTTCTACAGCCTTTTCTGATAGGGAGCAAGGAAACAAGTAAATAAAAGTAAATAAGAAAGAAAAAAAAGGAAAAGGGAAAACGAAAAGGAAATAAAAAAAAAGAGAGAAATTGCAGAAAAAGCTTACTAGATCTTTTTGCAACTTGAGTAGATTTGGGTTATGATTAGCAATACCAATAATCCAAAACAGAAATGTGCTGCTGTCCAACTCAGCTCCCACTGCTAACACTTCATCCACTGATCGACTGTGCATTCACAGAACTGTAGATATGAACTTGTTTCATAAAGTCTCCCCCTGGGAAGCAAATTCTGTACACACAGAAAATTGCCAAGCTGTGAGCACCTTTGTTGTTTCTGTTTCTACACAATAGTGTTATCTTTTCATACCATGAAATGTTTTTGAACTGACACTGGCCAAACTTTAATGGAAAATCTCAAGAGCATCATTTTAGTACTACTACACAGCCTCTTTTTTCCTTCAAATTTTCTGATCTCTGGATAGTAAGCTCAGCAGATGTGTAAATCAAACTCTGGCATTGTTAGAGGTCATTTTACGTCCAGGAATCATAAATTATGGGCATGGATTTGTTATTGTTTTTAAAAATATGTGTGGTAAAAGTGCAGTCTGGTCAAAATATGTGTAACCAAGATCTCCGTGTCACTATTGCTGTATAGGTAGGTAGATTAAAGGATGTTTTAAGAGAGGATCTAATCTCATGCTGGTGGTTCTTAAGTCATGCATATTCATAGGTCAGTGGCCTTGTTTTTTAAAACATACTTTTTTCTACTTGTACAATTACCTTTCCTGCTAAAAAATTTTATCAGACTAACATACCTTCCTTTTGCACCTGTCTTAATAGGTGTTGCATATGTGTAAAAGAACTCCTTGAAAGAATACATTAAAGATTACTTTTTAATTATTTATATATAATATGATATATATTATAATATGTGATAATTAGAGTTAATTATAACAAAGTATCAATATTTAATAAATTTAAAAATATATAATTAATATAATGATTATAATTAATTATAATATATATCTAATACATAATTTATATTATTACTTATTTTATGAGTTAGTCCTTGGAAGGAAAGGAAAGGAAATATTTAATGGAAGGTTATATCCAGAAAATTTTTCAATATTTTTGAAGAACTGAGTTTCTCCAAGTCCTTACAACAAAACAATTAACAGCAGATCTTTATCTTTGCACAAATACCATGTCATATTTTTATATATTTTTTTCTATATCTGTTATTCCCGTTTCTAATATTTACTCATTGTACTAGGAGATAGGAAAATGCATTCATTGGACAAATGGACCCCAAAAACATAACTGTATACTTTTACTACAGATTTTGACAAGGTGCTGAAACGCTTAGCAACAACCATAAATTTTCACTATAGAATTTGAAGATTTTTTAAAGTCACGTAACAAATCTGAATTTCTATTCCTTGAACCATATGCCTATTAAAAAAAAATAAAAATAAATTAATGCCGTGAATTGACAAGGCATCCCCAAGGTCATGAATTTATCAAGACAAGAAGGAATTCTGCATGTTATGCAGTCAATAATCCCCAGATGTAATAACCAATGCTTGACAAAAAGAAAAAAAAGAGTAATGAGATAGATATCAAAACTCATGTTTCAGGCTTTAAAGCAAATTCTAACTCCTGGGGTTTAAAATTCAATCTTTATGGAAGAAGATTATCCTCTATTTCCATATTTATCTACTCAGGGGGTTTCTTCTCTCAGATATATATCCTGTGGCTATCTCAAGGGCAGATTATTATATTAAATAACTTGTGTCTCTCATCCAGTCATTTACTGTAGTCAGACTGCACACACAAATGTTTACATGTACAGCTGCAATCATTTCTTAAATCTGCCCAGAGACAGGGGTGAGGTGGTGTCAGAAAGAGCAAAAGAAAGCCTTTCCCTTAACTGCAGTAAGTGCACTGCCTTGCTGGCTGGTTTGGAGGGCACCCATTGTGTTACAGACATGGGACTGTCTTTTGTTTCTCTAGCAGTAAGTTGATAACATCTCTTACAGACAAGTTTTAGAAATAACAATACAGATTTTTCTGTCCAGCCAGACATTTTAAAACTGTGGGCCCTTTGAACTCAATGTTGATCACAGACACAAGCAAATACAATTCATGAGTGCTGTACAAAAACTACACTGTGACACCCTCTGTTCTCAAGTGTGGTTTTATTTTCAGCTCTTGTTTATTTGAAGTCACTGAGAAAATGAACACATGGACCTTCTGCGGTGAATATTCAAGAGATCTAAAAGAGCACTGGGCATTTAACCCTCTGGGAAACATGGTGTTCTATTGAGAACAGTGTTATTGCAAAGTGGGGCCTTCTTTTGGCTCCTGACCACTCTGAAAAGTGTGGGCTTAAAGTTTATTAAAAGGTGTAATCATTAATTTATTTAAATTTCTGTGCCAGCTTATTTCTCAAGTGTAACCCAAACAAGGGGTTTAAATGAACAAGCAATAGGTCTCATTACTGTAGGAGGAGTTCTGCTCAACTGCTCAAGTATCCTGTGGTACTTCTCCATACTTTTCTCATGGCATTACTCAAAGTCCACAAAAGAATAAAGGAATAGTTAGGAAGCCAGATCTGACCTTGAAGGAAAATTACGGCATGTTTATGAGGTCAGAATCTGTCTTGTTTGCTTTGAAGATTTTTTTTTTTAATATTTATTGTTAATAGCATGACACTGGCAATACCATCATGGATCATAGCTAAAAGCAGTGTAGTAGCTGTTTTGTGAAAGATGTGTACTGGCAAACATGCAATGATACTTTCTCTGACCATAGCAAATTACATTTGTTGGTCTCATGAGCCAAATGCAATACATATATATTCAATAGGCTTTTTCTGATTTTTTCTGTGGATTTGTAGAATAATGTCTTTAAAGCCATATAGAATCATACCACCCATAACATCCTTTAAATATGCAGTTTATCTGTTATATACATATCCTTTGAATTGGCTCCCTTATAGTTTTATTTGGTTTTTCTTCACTGTTATATTCTTACAGTGTGAAATTGTTTGCTGTTACCTGCTCTGTACCTCTCTGGGTTTCAGAGAGCTCTGTCATACTCCTTTTTTCTCCAGATTGTAATTCCCAGAATATTTAATTGTTCCAGGCATAAAGACACAAAGACATACATTAGTCATTCCTTATCAATCTATTCAGTACTATTTTAAAGTGTTTTACTCATAAATCAGTTCATGATTGTTTAACACAATAGCATTATTAAAAGATTAAGGTTAGAATGAAATTAAAAGAGATGAGACCAAGTAAAGTCACATAACTTTTCCTTATACCAATATCATTCCAAGAATGTGTAGGAATGTCACAAACCAGACAATAGAGAGAAATAATTAATGCAAGATTAATATTGATTTGGTAATTATAGCAATTACATATAAAGAAGTTTCAAATAATTCACAAATTTTATTACTAAAAAGAGGTATGGAATATAATTCTTATGATATTTTTTGTCTTCACAAATATTTGTTCTGAGCAATACACAGATTGGCTATGGGGTGAATAGAAATATAGTCAGCACTTACATGCTTTAAAGCATTTTAGTAAAACAGAGTTGGAATTTCTTACAAGCAAAATGTATGCAGTCTTGCTGGCTGAATTACTCACACAGTTTTCTGAGACATTGCTCTCGTGCCTTTCAGCAAAACTCATACATTCACAAAATTTGGTATCAATTGTCAGAAGAGAAATAAAACAAATGACTCACATGTCACTTGATGACTTGATGTCGTCGTTCTCCTATTCATGGTGTGTATGATACGTTGATATTGTTATCTATATTCCAGCTAAGGATTAACAGGTAGAGGTGTGCACAGACCTCTGAATAGAGTATGAGTAACTGCATAGGCGAATGGATAGTTGCATATGCAGTTTTACATAGATTTTCCATTTATTTGGGACATTCTGCCATGCCTGCTAATTAGAGACATCACTTATTAAGTGTTCTTTGATTTCCCAGGTTCTCCTTATGCTTTGCCATCCAGGATCAACCATGGCTGGGGGCACTCATCATGTCTAAGCATGCCCTAGGTTTCACTTGCCTGCTTTCTAAATTTATCCTGGCATGCTATTTCTCCTAGAAGCCAACATTCAATGTCAGAAAACAAAATTAAACAGGCCTTTCTGTGTGAGCTCTCACATTCTCTTCTGCAAGGGGAAGCAGAAACCAGCCCTCACAGTATTCAGAGAACCTGCAAAGGCCTCTGAATATTATATGTGTCATGGTCAGCAGTGCCTGTGATGTCAGTGTGCCTCCACATCTTGCCATTCAGAGAGAGAGTAATTTTACCCCTCAGAGGTGTAACTACACAACTTATCTCCATATTTTTTCTTCTCATTTGCGTAATCTCTTCCATTAAGTCCTTCCTTCCTTCCTTCCTTCCTTCCTTCCTTCCTTCCTTCCTTCCTTCCTTCCTTCCT
>NC_031799.1:17926189-17946872 GCF_001522545.3 Parus major
TTTTTCTCATATTTCTACTGTATCTTTTTCCACTCTCTCCTCTTGATTCCCAGCGCTTTGAAAATAATTTCCACCAAAAACAAGAAGAAAAATTCTTATTTCATCTTTCCCTGACTATTTGGTTTTCATTTTGTTCTTGGCTCATATTTTTATGTAGGTAATGTTTTTTCCAGGGAGACAACAGAGACATGATTGAGCTGTGATTGCCTTTCTTGAAATTAAACTATTTAGCATGCCAGTAAGTCTGAAAGTGGGACATTTGTCAGTGTTGTTGTCAGGGCTTACAGAGGGTGCAATTGTGTGTGGTCTTGACCCAGCCTGCAAGAGCAGCCCTGCTGCGGAATGGAACAGGAACATGAGTGGTTCTCCAATCCTTCCAGGGCTGGGGCACAAGGCAGCAGCTCCCCAGCAGCAGGACTGGGGCGCACCTTCACTTGCCTTGGGTATGAGCCCAGGGGTAACGCTTGCATTAGGCATCTGTGGGCATGTGGGGGGTACTAGGCAGCTGTGAGTTTAGGCACTGAACTGAAGAGGCATTTTTAGTGCTGTAATTTTGGCATGTAAATCAGGAACCAAGTGGGAACTGACACCTCAGCTCACAGTTTGCTAGAACAGCAAGTTCTGTTTTGCCTCTGTGCCTGACTGGAGGCTGTGGTGCTCAAGGCAGGGTCACCCAGAGCTTAGAGAGCACGAACATATATGATTGCATCTAACTTTGCATTAAAAATGAAAATAATTGGGATCTGCTGCAATATGCCTGTTCAAACTTCCATCCTTCACTGGTTTTTACCTCTTTTTAATGGTCAAATGTTAGTTCCAGGAGAAAGAGACAGACTGACAGCACTGACAAATACCAGTCTTTTGTTTACTTACAACACAGACAGGGTATTGGCAGAGCAATTACAGGCTTCTGTCCCCAGGATGTTCTTGTACTGTGGGAAAAGCCAACCTGCCATTGCCTTCACATACAGAAAGTTGCATTACAGCAAAGTTATTTAATGAGGAGCAAGAGTTTGCTCAACCCATGTCTCCTGTAAACACACAAAAAAAATCTTTGCCAGAAATCTAATTTATTGCCCAAATTCATTCATTAAAAAAAGTTTCTGGAAAGTGCAATGGAAATCAGTACAACTGGAATTTATATGAAACCTTCTGTTCTGAAAGACTGAAAAATGAGATGTTAGCTAAAGCATGACCAGTAACTGCTCCTTGGGTCTGTCCATTTTGCCACAGCTGACATTTTGCCACCTTTACCTTTGTTGTTGTTAATAAATTCAGCCATGATAAAGACTGGATAAATACCTTAACATTTCTATTAATAATCTATGTCTTCCTTTTAATTCACTATCTTGAATGGTGATAAAGCACTGCTCTTCACTGAGATAACAGAGTCCTGTTCTGAGGCTTAATGTTGTTTTAATAATTTTCTTGTCACAGTCCAGCACTTGAGCTTGTTAAGACAGGAGAGAACCCAATGCTACTGATCTAGAGAGCAAAGCATTGCAAACCAGATCTGCTGCCATAACCAGATAGCTGCTGATGTAGGAGATACTTTGAAGAACAGCAATGGTCTCCAGCTACTTTCAGCCCTGTTTCCTATGAGGGATGACCTTTGCAGTCATGCCATGTGTGTCCTTCCTCTCTTTGACTAGAAGATATTGACAGTTCTGAGGAAGTGGATGTCTGAGCAGGGGAGAAAGATCTTGCAGTTGCCTTGACTGACAGCCTGTAATGTGAATGCAAAACTTATTAGGCACTATTTATAGCAGGCAAGAAGGTAAGTGCCTGCCACTGCCCCCTCAGAACTGCCCACAGGATGCAATTCCAAGAAAATAAGGCCTTACTAACTCCTTTATATACAATGATATTGTTAAATTATTAATTCCCATGGCTTCCTGGAGTTTGCTTTTTACATCCTACTCTTACAAAGGCAGCAGCTTCCTGCAGCCATTTCTTGCTCTTATGCTTTAGTCTCCTACTACTCTTCACAATTCTGGATTGAAGAAGACAACTACAAAAGCGGCACTAAGGACCACAGTTCAAGCTTGTCTTCATGTATGTTTAGAAGGATAATTATTGAGAGAACATTCCCTCATGGACATCTGTAAAACATAACATCACGGGTGATAAATTAAATTGTCTTTGTTGTAGTCAAACACTGAAACCAAAATGCCTTCCTGATCAACTGGTGAAACATCAGCATAGGTCTTGTCTGTATTGATTGTGGAAATGTGCTTAAAATTTGCTGTCTAGCCTGGGCTCTTGATGTCACATTTTCTCAGGAAGATGAGAGGGTGCAGAATGTTCTCTTTGCATATGACTCTGCTTTCTGGGCATTTTTTCTTCCCTCTGTTTTGAAAGCAGACATAAGCAAGTGTTAATGAGCAGTCATGAAGGAGCCTCTACAGAGCCAGCTCACATGTGAGACAGAGAGGGTACAAAGTCACTAATTCTGGCTGTGTGATTCAGATGAGCCATCTAACTGCTCTGTATTCATTGTAGATCACCAGGTGAACAACAGCACCGTGGCAATGCCCTGTCTAGCTCTGCTGCTGTAGTGCTCTGTAGGAGCTGCCAAGAGCTTGCCAGCTTTCTTTGAGTCAGTAGTAGGGAAAGCGGGAAAGAATCAGCAAAGGAAAATAAAATTAAACACAAAATAGGCATTTAAATATCGTACTGCATGCACCACACACTTTGTACGTATGTTCAGGCAACACTTCTATGTTTTGGATTTTCTGATTTTCAACTCTGCTCTGCCTTACCTACCCACTTATCTCTTGGGCTTGTCATGTCTTTGCAATAATCTCCCCTGCTTGGCTTCATCCACATCAGCAGTACAGATCATCACAGGTGATGGGAGCATGGTGTTCTTTCAGGTCTGCTTCCCTGGGCATCACCAGATAGCTGCCTTCCTTCACACTTACACCCTCATGGAAAATGTTTCCTCTCTGTTAATAGTAAGCAGTAGAAAAAAGCCCTGAAGAAAGTACTTAAAGTCATAGAACTTAGGCTGTCGTACATAGGCATTAATGAAGCTTAGGGTGTCTAAGAGCCATTAGTAAAATAATTGCAAGATGAGTCAGGAAAGAAGGAGGTGTCATGGGGAGAAAAGATCTACAAAATATTCCGTAACAGAATGAAAACAAACAGAATTCAAGTGCTGACTCCAGGCACACTCTGCTAGGAAAAGTGCTGCATAACTCCTTGAAACTGTTTCACAGTCAGGGTTTTGGTTAAACAAACAAACCAGCCAAACGAAGCAATCTAATTTGTTTGGGTATCTTTCACAAGGTAACACTCACATGAGAAATTGAATCCCTTGCCCAGGACAGTCAGTTGCTGTTTGGGTGGCTACAGGAGCCTCTCTTGCAAGGGTCTTTGTAATAGTGTTTTTGGCTGCATCAGATGAGATTCTGAACTCCTATTCTGCTGAATTTTTGTAATCCAGTGGGTCCTACTTGTTTTGTACATACCACAGTGCTTTGATGGCAATTACCAGAAACTGCACACACCTTCTCTTAACTGTCTTAATTGACTTCAAAAGACACTTCTGTGTTACCACTTCTGCACCTGTTAGAACAGTTTCCATCTTACCTATGTGCAGCTGCATCTGTTTTACAACAGAAACTGCCTGGAAGGAGCTCACATATATGCCCCATTCTCTTCTTGGGAAGATGGATGTTTATTTGCACATTTGAGCATATAAATAGCACCTATCATAGGCCTACACACAGCAGGAGCTGTTTGGACTGATTTCCAAGACTGTCCAAAATTCCTACCTGTACTGTTCCAGTAAAGAACTGGATTTGGGTGCTCAGCCACTTTCTCTCAGGTCTGACCATTGTCTTATTTATGCAGCAAAGCCTAGCCTAGAAGGTCGAAGCAATTAATATCTAAGGTGATGGAATACCATCATAACATGATATGCAACTACATCACAGCTAAGACTGCTATTTCCTTCTTATATCAAAATCATATCTGAAATTTCACAGAAATCACCACAGCTGTATTTTATTTAAATCAATTATGTTGTGCTTGACACTGTAACCCTCCATTTGACCTGGAGAATGGGTGCTTTGTAAGTTTTCCATGATGTTCTTATGCAAAACATCCTCACCATAATAGTGTGTCTGTTTTCTTGATTACAGTCCAGATACTTGTTACAATATTTCAAGATACTTGTTACAGTATTTCTTGACATGCACCTCCTCTCGTCTTTGTGACTTTTCCTTTCATTTTTCTGCTTTTCTCTGTACAGATCTCTTACCTAGATATCATATCTGCTATTTCATGATTATGCACATTATTCCATCTTTATAACTGTAAAAACTGTTCCACTCATAAATGTCCTTAGGATTCAGTGTTCTTCCTATCATCTCCAAAGCTCTGGTGTACCATTCCCCTGTTGTCACTCAGCTCTTCTGCCCTGTGGTTCTGCTTGTGGGGAACAGCTGCTTTCCACCTCCTTCTGTGGAGAAGACACTAAGAGTTGTGGAAGATTCTTGACTGTGTTGTGGGGCTAGAGTTGCATTGGGGTTTCAACACAGCATACTGAAATTTTGGAGGATCTTCCTTTCCCCAAGAAACTCTCAAATTATCTGAACAGCTTTCTCCTCTATGGAGCTCTGCAGGAGGGCCAAAGCAATGAGCAAGTGATGCTACACTGGCTTTCCTCATTTTTCTTCTAGTTTAGAACAAAGGAATGTGTGAGCAAAGCTCAATTAAAGCAATATCATAGAGATTCAAACTGTATCCCTGTATGGAATTTTTGTAGAAGGTCTTTTACTATTCACAGTTTTCCTGCTTTGTGGAGAAATGTGGAATAGAAAGGTTTTGATGCCAATGTATTCTCATACTGGTGAGCTTACTCTTACACTTCTTCCTGATACTAACAGAAGTCATATGACCAAACAAATCCCTGTATAGTATTTGTAACTCTTGTTATCTAAACTCCCTATGAACACAACTCCCCATGAAAGCACCTAGCTTTTGTTGGTGCTTAGCTCCTATACATTTAGATATTTTTGTACTTCATGACACTTCAGTCCAGCACATTACATAAATTTAAAATATGAAAAAAAAATTCAGAGCAGTGTTGAGTTTGCACATATCTTATTACTTCTTGCTGGGTTATCATGCCAAGCTAAATATAATTATCTGCAGTAAATCTAAGGTAGAACTCATATTACAAAAGCTGCATGGAAAGCAGTTATAGGACTGAATGTGTAGATTGCATTCTGTTTTGATAGCATGCTGAATACATAATACTAGTGTGACCAAAGTATTTGCATTTAAATTTCACGTGGCCTTTCAAAACAGAATAAAACAAAACATTAAAAAACACAAACCAAACCACCAGACCCACAAATATCTCTCCTACCAGAAGTTTCAAGTAATTAAAATTTTCTGACAGGGATTTTTCTCATAATTAATGACAGTGGTACATGCACATTAATATTCAGATTTAATCAGAAGAAAACAAAATAGTTATGCAAAGGCTAAACCAATCTGTACAAAGGCTTCTGTAAAACTACCAGTGAATCAGATGTTTTGTAAATTGTTTCAATATTGAATCCATAGGTAGTGGAAAGACAGGAATGGAAGAAAATTGTGAATTATCAGGGAACAGGTCACCGATGTCATAACTGGGGAAAAATGTGGGAAAAGTCCTACAACAAAATAAATTAAAGAACACAAATGCTTTGCAAAGGAAACAAGCATGAGGAAAGACCCAGCTCTGGCAGAAGCCGCCTAGGTTGTAGCCTGACCGCCAAGCTGCAAGCCTGGCCTAGATGAATGAGACACATGTGGGAGGTGAGACATGGTACAAATGGGAGCAGAGAAGAGAACTTAGGAAAACTGTCTCTGGAGAGCTTTGAACAGCTGTCTCTGCTCCATAAAAACTTCCAGTGTCCCTTAAGGGCTAAGGATAACTCTGGTTTTTGCCTTTGGGATAATCACTGGGAATGAACAGATAAAAAGTCCTTCTGTATAAATTAGTTATGATGTTTTCTTCCTTATGTGCATTTCTGGGGTTTTTTTATCAGTTCTGTTTGTGGAGTTAGGAATTCCTTTGGTCCCATGGATTCCTGTTTATCTTTAGTAATTACAAAATTGCAAAAAAATCTTTTCTTTTGCTGGGTTCTTTATCTGTACTTTTCCAAGTATTATTTTGTATTTTGGCACCACCTTAATAACACAATGGAAATTGCTGTTTCCAGCTGAATAATGCTCAGAGGGATGTAATATTTAGAGATGGAGCAGCAGATTACTTGTTCCCAATGGCTGTATATATAGGGCATTCCTAAAATAATACTCTGAAACAGATTAAACTGTATTAAAGTAGAATTTTTCTAAGGGAATATATTTGGAGTGGTCCTAACTTTATCCAGCCTTGTATAAAGCCAGTAGCACTAGTGTACTTACTCTGATTGTATTACAATTTTAACTGCTCTTTTTTCATATTTGTGCCCTCACATGCTTCCTTTCTGAATGTCTTTTGCTCAAAAGAAGTTTGTATATTTATTTGAGATACCGAAATATCCCTAGAACATAAATATGTTGTTTATTTTCTTAGGATTTGAGTTTTTTGAAACAAGTGCCAAGGAGAACATTAATGTCAAGCAGACGTTTGAGCGACTGGTGGATATCATCTGTGACAAAATGTCAGAAAGTCTGGAGACGAATCCCACCATTGCTGCCAGCAACCAGAACACACAGCTAAAGGACACCCCTCCTCCACAGCAGCCCAACTGCAGCTGCTAATGCAGCAAAGGCAGCTCCAGTGTGTTCTATTGCCAACAGAGTATTTATGAATGGTCTATATGCGTTTATTTATACTGTCTTACTGATTTATTTAGGAGAACAGTCTTGTTTTACATCATCAGCTGTTTGGATATGCATATGGGGATGGAGCAGTTTTAAATCTGAAAGGATTATCTATATTTTAGAACCTGGCTTTTGCATGCAGGGTATATATTCATTTCTCTTTTCTTTTTACTCTTTTATGTCACGCTTCAGCTGGTACCATGTCCTCAGACCATGTTTGCCTATAATTGTCTCTCACTTCATTGGTTTTAAGTTATATAGTTGAAACTTTAGGGTAGTGGTCAGGGTGTTTTGAGTTAATTTCCTGATGCCATTTGTGTATTTTCCTGATTGAAAATGAATTTAGAAGTATTTCTGTAGTGAGCCAATCCCTCATTCTGTCCAGATCACTTGTACAAGGGACACTTCTTGGAGCACATTGCCTTGGCAAATCTACACTCACTATATTACACGTCCTGTCTGACTGAAAACTGCAAAATTTGAAGGAAGATAGATCCTGGACCTAAAGCCATCAAAATGCCCTGTGAATTTCCAGCTCGATATGGATATTTGGTCCAGAGTCTCGGAGATATTAGGTACCTCATCCTCTAGGGACAGCTAGTGTATTTACTTTTACATAGTCTGCATGTCTAGCTAATAATTTTCTGAAACGGGACTGAATTTCTCAATCCATTATTATGGAGATCCCAGTCTTACCTATCCCTGTAGTAGAATGCTAGTTAGCTCTTTCCATTTCTGCCTGCATGAGACATTAACCACTCAGTCCTATATTATGTCCGACAGAGCCAAATCCATTTTGTTTGGTTGTTCATAGCCAAAAGCTGCCTTGTCACATTGTTCTCAAATCTGTGTGTTTCAGTTTTCAGGAATTTCATCTCCCGTTCAGTCACTAGACAGCTACCACCACAGTGGCTTCAAATGTCTGCATTTTGCTCAGATCTATTGCAGAAATGTTGATGGTGTCAGTGAACTGAAGTTTGACCTCATTTTTTTCCATTTATTTTGGCAAGAGAATTGGGATTTTTAAAACTTTAGGAGTAATAAAAAACTGTCAACATTTCTAATCTTAGGCTGAATACATTGAAAAGATGATCAAAAGACTGTGGAGATAACAGAATAAAGTACAGAAATTAATTTATAATAAAGTGTTAAAATAGTTATATTTCACAGTTTTTACTCTGCTAGTAACTGGTGGAAGTTTCTTACATCTGTATCCTGAAGTGCTTTGTACAACTGCTTTACTTGCATCACAGTGACCGTTTTTTTAACTAAACAGTATAATTGAAGAAGCGCCTATTATTTTATTTTTCCAATTATACAGAATTTAAGACAAGGCTGGCATTTTTTAAATTGTCAGCAATGAGGAAAATCTGAAAAATAAAAGGAATTAACACATAGTATACTGAATGTCTCAACAACTGCAAAGAAATCCTTCTTTACAGTTTATGTTTTTTGGAGGTAATTTATATAACTCCTGATATACACTAAGAGAAAAATGGCCACTTTTTAAAAATCGATTAAATAATCTGAATACACTTTGACACTATAAAAGTTACTTCCAGACAAGGCATATAGACACATGTAAAATAGATATTCTAGAAGGGTTCTACCTGGGATGCCTAATTTAAATGAATCAATGCTGTCTTCTGTCTTCAGTCTGGGTTTTAAAACCATGTCTGTCCTCTTAGCTAGTTTATTTAAGTACTTTTCCCCCTAGTAGACAGGGAGGCTGATTTCTCTCTATGAAGAGAAAGCACCCTCCTTTTTTAGAGTGGAGGACCATCCAGGTAGAAGTGGTATGTGGTATCCAAATCATGATCCTGTCTCTCTCCAGGATGGTTTTTTTTCCCTCCCCTATTTAAGACAGCATGTTGCTATGTGTGCTAAGAGACTTTCACTAGTACACTTTCACCCACTTGATGCCAGCTGATTGGAAAAAAACAAAAGCAATACAAAGTTAAGCAAACTTCATTTGAGATGCCTGCTGGGCAGTTTTACATGCTTATCTTGTTATGTCAGTGATTCCTGCTCCAGAAGAAGGAGCAGGAAAACCTTGAGACAGAATCCAGCTTCAGCTCTCAAGTTCTTAAGACAAATCTTAGGTCGTATTATTCATCTGAACCATCTCAGGCAAGGAGGGGAGAGACATAATCACGTTGTCAAGGATCGTGGGCATGTCCTGAATCATGCAGCTTGGCTAGAAGTGCAAGTATTCTTCCAGCTTTGCTCTGAGATGTTTGGTGTGAAATGGTCATCTGTTCACAGTGCAATAAGGGAAAAAGGCTTCAAGGTGTCCCTTGAAAAACAAGCAGCCACACTTTGCTTGTATTCTATTGCAATGAATTTAAGACCCTCCCTGTCTGTGTCTATGACCATTTAGACTCTAATAAGTGGTAGAAATACATTATTGGCATATTCTTTTTAAACAAATTGAGTGGTAGATAAATAGTTCTTTATGGGGATTAATTGGGATTAATTAATTGGTTTTCATTTTGCATAAGGAGTCTGGGCAGAAGAGTAACAGCAAAATCTAAGGAGAACCCCTGCTTAAAGTTTCTGAGGCAACTAACCTGCTAGGGCTCTACACATATCTGGCCTTCTGCATGAGATAGGGTGGCTGGAGGAAGCAGCTGTCAGAGTAGTGTTGCTTCTTGAGTGCTAAAAATGTGTTAAAAGGAAAAAGCTCATCTGAAATACAGCAGCAGAATGAGTTGTTATCTAAAATCTCCTTGGAACTTTGTACTAACACTCAGGCATTGCCATGGAGTTGAGAGTTAAATTAATTTTTTAAAGGTTCAAATAAAATCTTTGGAGTTTTTCAAGATCAGACTGTCTAAAACCTTGGGAGAACCACTCAGCCTTCTCAGCTGATACCGTTTTTAGTAGAAGGTTGGAAAGGATGACCTACTGTGGTCCCATTAAACCAAATTTGTCCTATCATGACTTTCTCTGAAACTGAAAATGTGTACAAGTTCAAGCAGGCTTTTTCTTTTCAATCTGAGTTACCCACTATTGGAAAAGTAGGCTTTGATTTTCCATCACAGGTTGGTTTTTGCAGTCCTATGCTTCACAGTAATATTGAGTTTTCTGTTATAAAGTTGGTCACATTTAGATCATGAGCATCATGATCTCAGTACCTCTCTCAACTAGAACTTGCCTTTCATAGAGAAAGTGTAAAGAGAGAAAAGCTTTTAAGAAGCAACTTACTGTGCCTTCCCCAAATATTCCAAGAATTCTGAAGGGGACTAGCAGTGTTAGAATTTTTATTCTATCTAAAATTATGCCTTGGCCTCCTATGGAATAGAATATCCAATAGCAGCCGGTGTCAATCTGGTTCAGCTCCTCTTGACTTACGTGATAGAACTGCAGTTTTCTTAAATTCAGGTAGGCTGAACATTTTTGAAGGACCTGTCACAACTTGATCAAGGGCTTAAATTTTAACAATCAATGCCTTGTTTTTCACATATATTCAGTAGTCACTGATTATGAGTTCCTGGAGGAGACAAACAGGTTTTGGTTATATCCCTGATCTCTCCAGTAGTGTGGCACAATCCCTTCAGGTACCAGGGTACAAAGCATGATATTTTGTGCTGGAAGAGGGGAAGGCTTAGATGAAAACTGGGATAGCAGAAACAAAACTACTTTCAGCCTCATCACAAATATTAGTGAAAAAGTTCTTGCATACCTTGCATTAATTTGTTGTCACTTTCAACATAGAAATAAGACTGAATGTCATAGCAAGTCATTGGTCCAGCCATAGATACCCCCTTCAGCTGAGATTTACCCACTTGGTGAGATACAGCAGTTGATACAGAGAGTATGTTAAATTTCTGAGAGATGAGATGCCTTTAGGCAGAGTCCTGAGCTCCATAGTGCCAGCTGAAGCCGAACTAATACTACACAATCCTTTCTTCGTGTTGTGATCTAGACTAAAGCTAATAGCAGCAGGCTAATCCTGTGCATGGGCACTAGCCTTATCATGCTCTGACAATGTGTTGCTTGTTGCACCTTCAAGCTACTGGTCAGAAAATACCTTGGGAGCACCCAGGAACATGGGGATCGACTGGTTCCTGAGGTGCCTCTGGCACCAACCTGCCAAACAGCTATCCAGCCCTGCTGGGTTGAACAGTCAGGTGCACGGTTTTGATTCTTTCAAGAGTTCATGCTCACAGGTTACAAGTGCAACTGACTTAATACTGTGTCTGTTATTTTTGGTGGTGGTGGTTAGTTTATTTAGACTTGTTCATTTGGTGTTTAAAATAAATATAAACCAGCCTAATTTTCTGTCAGAAAGTACTTTTTCTCTCTGAACAGCTTTGTAAGTGACTGTTACCTGGAATTGTTTGTTCCTTTGTGCTTATACTTAATGCAACGCCTAGAGAAATTACCTGAGCAACTACATCTATGTGGCCTTTCCCAGAGCATCAGTCTGAAAGATTAAATTTTCTTCCCAGTCTGCTCAGCTCTGTATATTCAGCTGTAACACCTGCATCTTCATTTCAAAAATGAAGTGATTTCAGGATGCATAAAATTGCTGAAATTTGATCCTAACTTTGAGAATGCTTTAAATTTGCTATTTTTAGGGAAAAAAGTAGCAAAAATTCTACATTTTGTGGTTATGTGTTTGTTTCTTCAGAGCAGACTAGTGATGTTGCAATTGCATTCCAAGAGAAACCCCCTTATGAAGTCCACCCCTCCTGAGCTACTCTTTTCTGTATTTATTTTTAAGAAGTAAGTCTTATTATTTACATTTTTATGGGCATCAGCTAAATTTCAGTTCTGATGACAGACTGATTCCTCCTAGGCCTGTTTCATATAGACTCACAATGTATGAGCTTAGTTCTTTTTTAGCATGACAGATTTAGCAATGTGAGACCATGAGTTTGAAGCCTCATAGATACATCCCCAGGGGGTTTAGCAACATATCTTCGCTTATGCCAACAGGGGAAAAAGTTAATTCACACCATTAATCACCATTCTGATTCCAAGGTTGATCACTTGTCCAGTCTCATTTAAAAAGGCAGTGCATTTCAATTATTTGAATGAACTCTATCAGTTTTATTTAGGAGTAAATGTAGTTCACCTTTGCAAATTAAGCTTTCTTTTTGCTTTCCTTTTGTTTATCCATGAGTGCTCAGTGAAGCAGAATTTGTGACTACACACATATTATATGCACATATATACAATTGTACATCTTTGATACTCATTCATTTTCCCCTGTTACTTGTTTATATTCCATGCCACCTTTCCCAAATTTATCCTTAAATTGTCGTTACCGCTGGAAATCAAATGTGTTAAATTTGAAGACCATAGGTTTAGTAACCATGGTTCCAGCAGAGGTGGATGGCTTGTCATTTGTACAATAAGGTACTTGTTATCTGATCTGGGGGGGAAGCAAAAGTCCTGATTTTCACATAACTTCACGTTCACCTATAACACACAAAAATGAAAGTTAGATAGAAATTGTTTACCACATCTGGTGATAAATTTCCTTGAGTAATTCTGACATGTACCTGCAACTAGTGATATATGAAATGTTTGTGCTGTAAATCCTGTTTGGTATTTTGTCAGTAATGTCAGATGTGTTGTGACTCAGTTGGATCGTCACGATGTGTAACCTATGTACTAGCGTTTGTGAATTTCAAATGTCTTACATGTTGCATGAAGAAAAAAGTTATAAAAATTGATATTTTTTCTATTTTCTAATACCTCAAGACTGAGGAATCATGGGCCAATAAGTGCAATATTTAATTATTTATTCAGTGTATATAAACTTGTGTGAAAGGGAGAAGCATCATGTTTGTGTGATAAGCTGTTGATGATGCCTGTGTGGCTTAAGATTTCTAGTAAATGTACACGTCTTGTAGAAATATTATATAGTAAACACTTTACCTGTGTAGTGTAAGAATATTCTTAAGTAACCTAAACTATTTTTCATATATAAGATTATGGTTAAAGATATTTGTATGTTTACTGCAAGTGCATGTCAATTTTACTTTTAGAGTTCTGAATGTCCTTTTTTGAGAATTGTCATGTTACACCAACACTACTTTGACAGGCCTTCAGCCAGAAAATACTTAAAACCATTTATAAACTGCCTGCCTATATTTTTTAAAGCATGTTCTCTAGAAGCATTCAAAGAACCTTTTAGAGCTCAGCATTTATGGTGAATTAATTATTTATTCTTAGAGTCTGTTAAGTGCTCTGTCTGCCTATATTGCATAATATCATGTGGACATGTTTTCTTTAATCTGATACAGTTAACTCATAATATTTACCTGAAGTAACAAATAGGGATATCCAATATTCTTGAAGATGACTTGTCAAACTTTGGTTGGTGCCCTGGTTTAACATGTTTGCCATCAACGTCAAGGTCACAGTCAGCACCACAGCAGTGGTGACCTTAATTGGTTGCTTTTGGCAATTAAGTTTCTTAACTTCTCTAGATACTAAAGATGGAAGAACTCCCTTAAAGATACTGGTTCACATTCTTCACTTCATTTTCACATGGCTTTCAAAGTTCAACAATTTCAGTATTAGGAATAAAGCTGAGGTACAAATGGAAAAAAAATTGCAGGCCAGAATCTAACCTAATCTAAATTAAAAGGAGACATCCAATAATTTATTTATTCCTGCTTCCTTGCGTAGTTCTAATTCACTAAGACCATAAGCAAGGCCATCAGCACTCAGCAATATCTTTGCATACATTTGGGACCTTAAACCCTGAATCACTGATCTGGCCATGGGTTCCCAGCTGTGCCCAAAGACCTTGCAGAAAAGCTCATTCTGTTAATTCTTGCTAAATCTTTAGTTTCAAAGGCATGTGTCATCTGCACTGAGAATTTTCTGAACAGAGACAGGCCACTGAGTCTGGGCCATGAGGAGGAATTGGGGAATTGTTTTTGCCAGATAATTTTCCTAAAAGAGTATATTCGTTAGTACCACACTAAAAAGTACATAAGTAGATTTTTAGTTTGATCTGATGCATTTTTGTGACAATGTTAAGAGGTTGAATAAGTTATGGTTGTTTGTTGTGTTGTTTTGTTTTCTAATAATTTGCTAGATCTGTAAAAGAATGAAATTCTAAGGCCTACTGGAAACCGCTATCAAGGGTTTCCTTTGTGATATCATCAAATACATTCTCTGAGAAAGCAAAGTAGCCAAATTGCATTAAGTAGCACATGACAGTACTTGCAATGACCTGAAAAGTCCTTAAAAAACTTTTTTTGTACCTAATGCCATTAAAACTTCTGCAAAATTATATAGACCAGAGTGAAATGAAAATGTATGTAGATAGAAATTTGGGATTGCTTAATATTAAAAGGAAATTATTGGCATCATTATTGCTGAGCGACAAAGTAAGAGTCGGAATATGGGGTACCACTAAAATGGAAATACACAGTCTGCTACAGGACTCCCTAAATTTTTTATTGTTAAGTGACCTGACAGTTCAAGGGCTGGAAGATAATTTTACTTAGCTTTTTTTATAATTCCTCATAGACATGTGATTACATGCATGAAAATAAACGCTTACCTTGATAACATATAGCTGTTCTGGTTCTCTCAAACCAACTTGTTTTCTGAACTGTTCTTGAAGAAAAATTGAAGTATGTGTTTAGGATACCTTCAGGAGGGGGTGAGACTCAATCTGTGCCTTCTCCCCCGACTCTTACTGCAATATAGCTACTGTGGTTTTAAAAATTATGTTAGCTAAAATGCTGCTGGGTGATAAATTTTGTGAATCTTTTCCATAAATCCATGGAAGCTCTTGTCTGAATGTTCAGTACAAGTTTCATCCACATGGAGAGTTTTAATTCCGTGCAAATGTAATGACCATGTGTATTCCATTGGGTATTCTGTTTGTATGTGACTTCTGTATACCAAGTGGATTTTGTTTGTTTAATTTTTTTGCTGAAAGTTTTTTTTCCTTTTGCAATTACAATAAATATTCAAGAGACTATATTCACGAATATCTCAGTTGTGGTGACATGGTCTTACATCCCACCCCCCTCCCCTCATTTATTTCCTTTTACTCACTAAAACTGGAAAAGAGTAGCTTCATTTTTGACTAAATGATCAACGAAGATACCACATCTGCAATAATTCATTTCACTAATATCCCCTCAGTAGCACTGGTGACTGTAGCTCTATATAAATTCTCTAGAATTCACTGGAGGCTTTCCCTTAATAGTCTGAAGGAGAAAGATTTTTTAGACATTTCCCTAGCAAAAACTCGCTGCTTCTGTGCTGACCCTTTAAAATAGGGCAAAGTTTTTTCTTTGGATTTTTCACTATCTAAACTTCTAAACCTTATATATGCTTCTTGGATGCTGTTCTTAGTTGATCATGTAAACTTAGTCCAAATATTCTTAGTCCATCTCAGTTCTGGTGAATGGTTATTTCACACAAACTAGGATGTATCACTGTCCAGTTATTGCTTTTTCCAACACTTACACACACATTTGTGCTAGTTTGAACCCTGCTGTGACTCTTGAATTTATTTTCCCTTCACATAAATCCTAATCTATTGATCAGGTTGCACCATCCCCTGTCCTCTCCAGCTCCTGCCAGCAGGTGTCCACCTACAAACTCCTTTAGCATACGTCTCTTCTCACTGTTCTACTGTGTCCTAGCCAAGTCCCCCTGTTTTTTCTAGTATATTTACATCTCATCTGCAAAGTATCTCATGGTAATTGCTTAATTTTCTCTAAACATTGAGTGCTTCCTTGCTTACTGTTTGTGATCCTATATCTCTAGACAGGTTTTTCCTGAAGTGTCTATTTGTGCAGCTCACTGCCCTCACGCATAGAGCATCTCTTTGTAGCACAGACTCTTGTCTTCAGATTTCTAGTAAATGTACAGTAAATGTACATGTCTGAGAATTAAAATCCTTCATTCCTTCCAGATATTGGCATATGCTGTGTCTTTTCCATCTACCTCTCTCATTCCATTGCTCTCTGAGAATGGCCCTAATATACTCTGTGTATTAGGGAGAGTGGAAGACAAGAAAATGAGGTCTAAGAGGGGAAGGACAGCAGGGAAAAAGCAGACGATTTCTGATGGATGCCTTGGAATGAGAGAATTTTTGAATTGATTTTATTTTGAACATGCTGAAACTTAAAAAAAAACAACCAAACAACAAAAAACAAAAGAAGAAGGAAAATATGCTGGAAAGGGGAAATGCAAAGTGACACAGAAAAGATTCCCAGCTTTGTGTAAGAGGTCAAATGGGCAGAATATTCCAGTGAGGGAAGAGTGGGTGGCTTAGCAATGTGATCCACCAAAGCTGAGAAAGACAAACTCTGGCTTACATCCAACTAAGGGGACTCAGCAAGGTAATGGAAAACTGAGGGTTAGCTGTTTTTTGTGTAGATCTGTGCAACTCTTGAGCTGCAAAGTGAAGAACAGCGGTGCCTTCAAGAATCTGAAGTGTCTTTGTACATCTGTTTACCCGTTGGCACTAATGCAAGATCCTGAAGTAATTAACTGTAAAACAGATTTACAGCTTAACTCTTTCATGTAAGAAAGGGATGTGCTTTAAACCATGGTGAACACAGGCCATCAGCAGCAGCCACAGGCAGTAGGAAGCTGGTATGAAGTCCTGTTCACCATGATATCCCAGCCAGAGGGATTGGGTCTGGTCCTAATGCTCCACTGGGGTTGGAGAAGCTGGAGGTGCTGAAGGAGCAGCAGGATGAAAAGTCACTGCAGCCCTGGATAAGCCTAAGAGTTAGCCCAGACTGTGCTGAAGCCCACTGCAATGTGGTGGAAAATGAGACCAGAGACCATTCCACCTGTGGAAAAATGGTGTGGAAGGTCCAAAGCCCACCCAAACTCCCAGTTCTTAGGAAGACAAAAAACATTGTCTTGGAGAGTTATAAACTCTGGTATTACACTCTTCACTTCCCAACAGCTGCCCCTGGGGAGGCTATCTGGGGCCTCCACAAGCAGCATCACGGTTTCCTGAGGAGATACAGCCTTTTCCTCATGTTCAAGCACATGTGAAGAGTGGCCTTGGACTGCCAAATAATCACCCCTATTGAGGCAGTGCAGCTAACACAAAACAATTTGGCCAGGTGCAGACAATCAGCACGCTCACAGCAGAGCAGTCTCACTCTGGGGCCCCTACAGGGAGTTCTGAGGCCCCAGCAAGTGTACACTCCACTCTCTTGTTTCAAATCAATGGCTATGGTTAGAAAATAAACCTATGAATAGCTATAGAATATCAGGGGGTATCACACAGAATATCTGCCTCTAACCAGACTCCAGGGATTTTAGTTTAGATGAGGTTCTAGGACTAAAAGAACTCTGCCCTGCTTTTCCTTCAAGAAGATATGCCCTAAGAGATGTACCTTAATTTTTACTGTTTTCTTTAATACTTATCCAAGCAGGAGAAGGCTTAGCCCCTGACCCCAGCAGCAGCAGCCCTGGTTCAGGCCAGCAGCACAATGCACACAGCCCAGCCAGCCATACCCTGCAGCCATCAGCTCC
This sequence comes from Parus major, assembly GCF_001522545.3. Lineage (NCBI taxonomy): Eukaryota > Metazoa > Chordata > Aves > Passeriformes > Paridae > Parus > Parus major. The sequence continues at coordinate 17,943,509 of NC_031799.1, forward strand.
GGCAGCATCTGCTCAGTATTAGGTGGAACCTGCCTTTGGGCCATGTCTTTTATTTCTATTGGGCAACAACACCATAAATTGTGTGGAAAATAAAGTCCACTTCAAACTGAAGTTTCTCACTTCAGTAATTAACAATGGGGAGATGAGTTTCTGGAATCTTTGCTGCATGAGGGCACATCATCATCCACATGCCACCTGGCATAGCAGAAAAACACCAAGTTTTACTCTGTAACAATCAATATGGAACAAATGCTGCTTTGTGTCTATGCAGCTTAAAAGCATCCCCACTACTACTACTGACAAGCTGGTAAAATAGCTTCCTTTTGTCTTGCAGGGAATGGGGATCATCTACCAGGATGGAGGTACTTGGTGTCCATGTCAAGTCTACAAGAGGTCATTTAACCTTGAGCAAACACAGGATTTCAGACACAGCCATTCATTAATTTCAGGAGTCCTATGCCTTTGGTCAATAGTCTGGCTGCTATCTGCTTTTATTACATGAACACTTTCTGTACCATGGTATTAGGGGACATAAGTATCTGGTCCTGGGATGAACATTTCTGTTTGAAAATTGTCTAATTCCTCTTCTTCATGTGACTCACAGGTTTCTACTAATTGTTTTCCTGAGATGGAGTAATAGAGATTCCCAAACCATTAGATGAGGGATTTCTTCCTATTTCCCTAGCAGAAAATATATTTGTTATTACATTTCAAAAGAAGCCAGAAACAATTTCTTAGTCTACCAAACCTTCTCTCTTGCCTTACCAATCTTGGCTAAAGATAATTCATATCTGCACAGTCCCACAATGCACAAATCACTAACTCAGAATGGCAGGTGCCTGGCAACTGCTAACAAAAGAAAAGGTAGAAATCACAGAATTACATTTTGAAGATGTGCTGGCAACTGACATTCCTCCTGTACTCCTGGGCTCATTGGTGGGTTGGGTAAGACACCTTCATGTCTCAGTGCTAACCAGACTCTTTCTGCTCCATTCACCACTTATATTCCAAAGAAAAAGAAAAGAAAAACTGAGTTTTTTGTGCTGGGATTCTGGGAAGGGAGTCTTCTGAGTCTTCTTTTTTTTTTTTTTTTTTTATTTTTTTTTAAATTTTTTTTTAGTATTTTTTTTTTAAATGAGGTCACATAACCAGAAGAACAATTCAATGCCACAGCATACATGCATGACAGACAAGCCACAGGGAAAAGGAGCTGGGCCTGGATGGTTTGGGGGACCACAGACACCATCCAAAGCTACTTCCAAATATGAGCAATGGAAATTATGATTTTGTGGACAGTCAAATTTCTGGCTGTCTGTTTGCCCTTCAGCTACCCTTCATGATCCAGCCATGGGGTTTCTGAGAAATGCATTTTCTCAAAGGTGCTGCTTCAGTGCAACATTGGGGAATCACACAGCTAAAGGTCTTACAGTGCTAGAAGAAGGTATGGGAAAAGGGCAAAACGAGGGTGTGTCTATGAGAGTTGCACAGTCTTGGTGTAAAGGCAATACTCTTCAAGAATAGGAATAAAGTTAATAAATCAACAATGACCTAGTCCTTTTGTCCATTTTAGGGGTCCAAGTCAAAGCCCTGATACAAGCACTTTGCAAACCTTGCTGTGGGTCCTATACCCTGGGCTATGCCTACCTAGGAACAGAGATCCCAGGGGCTGGTCAGAAGAACTTGCTGCTGAAGCCTCACTCTGCTGTGATCCATCCCAGTGATCCACTGCTGTGATCCATGGCCAGTTTTCAAACTAGCTGTGTTATTTCAGTATAACTTTCAACTGCTGGTAATGACAGGCTCATCTAAAAATCTTACTTTTCTTCCTTCTTTTTTCCTTTTCTTTGCACTTAAATGAAAATTGGATGCCAGAAATATCTTTTCATTCACCATCTTTTCTGGTCTCACAGCAAGAACCTTCCTTTGTGTTATTTTAACAGATGCTACAGGCTAAAATCTCCCCCAGCTGCCTTCCAGTCCCCTTTCCCTCCACCCCTTGGGAAGGAGCGGTGGGTGCCTCTCTGTGCAGCTCATGATTGCATTCGATAGCCCTAAAATGTGTGTATGCTGCAACCACACCGTGCTGTGCAGTGCAGCTGCTCCCCACCACCTGCCAGGGACCTGTCCTGTCACCTGTCACCTGTCACACAGCAGAGCACTTGGCCTTGGGAGCAGTCTTTTGTCATTTCAGCTTTCTTGGGGAAGTAGTTTCAGTTTTTAAGCCACTCACTTAACCCCAGGCTGCTGTTCAGCTTGGTAAACAGATTGAGCTACCCCATCTTATGAATCCACTTATATCATTACCTTTTTCTCTATAGTTGAATGTCAGGCTTGAACTAAGCCTGGCTGCATTTTCCGGCTGTGCATTATCCCATTCCTCCCCTGCAAAGCAACAGTCTGTTGGTACAAGAGGGGTTGATCCCTAGAAGCTGCTCTCCAGTTCAGGACAAGAGGTAAAGTGAGGGCTCAGAGAGCTTGCAATGCACAAGCAGCATTGTGTAAAGTCTGTGTACACTGACTGTGCACAGGCACTTTGACTGTCTTCCTGACCCCTGGTTGACAGCAGCTGAACATGAGCCAGACCGTGCCCAGGTGGCCAAGAAGGCCAATGGCATCCTGGCCTGGCTCAGCAATAGTGTGGCCAGCAGGAGCAGGGCAGGGATTGTCCCCCTGTCCTGGGCACTGGTGAGGCCACACCTGGAGTGCTGTGTCCAGTTCTGGGCCCTGACTGCAGGAAAGACACTGAGGGGCTGGAGTGAGTGCAGAGAAGGGCAGGGGAGCTGGGGCAGGGTCTGGAGCACAAGTGCTGTGAGGAGCAGCTGAGGGAGCTGGGGGTGTTTAGTCTGGAGAAAAGGAAGTGACCCCATTGCTCTCCATAAGTACATGAGAGGAGCTTCTAGGAAGGTTGGGGTCAACCCCTTCTTACATGTCACATGCAACAAGGCAAAAAGAAATGGCCTCAGGTTGTGCAGGGGAGGTTTAGATTGGGCAGTAGGAAAGATTTCTTTACTGAAAGGGTGATTAGGTATTGGAACAGGCTGCTCAGGGAAGTGGTGGAAACACTGGAAGTCTGCAAAAGACATGTAGAAATGGCACTTGAGGACAAGGTTTATTGGTGGACTTGGCACTGCCGTGTTAAGGATTAGACTTGATTTTAAGCATCTTTCCCAGCCTAACTGATGCTATGACTATTTTATGATTCCTGTGCCTTATTCCACCACAGCCGTGTGCAGGCTGTACAGATGAGTATCACCATATCCTGGGGACAGGGCGGCTCTGAAAACAAAAGGGGTCATGCCCGATAAATACGCGCTTTGGCCAAGCCTCGTCCCGGCGGTTCCCATTCCGGGAGCAGCAGCCGGGA
>NC_031799.1:17947130-18003000 GCF_001522545.3 Parus major
GTCCCGGGAGGAGCAGAGGGATGAGTGTGTCCCGGGAGGAGCAGAGGGAGCGCCGGAGCCGCGCAGAGCGCCCCAGTTCCCCGCGCCACACAGATGCGGCTGCCGTGCCCCTTCACACTCAGCAAGCGTCTCCTTAGCTCGTTCCCTGCAGCTTGCCTTTACACGTGTGCCTAGCTTTCCCCGTTCTCCTGCTCAGAAAGAGACGTAGGAGGGCTGTGTTACCGACGCCAGAAATCGCTTGGCCACGATGTGGCGACAAGGCTTTTCTCTTCGCTTGTTGCAGTCTGATGGATCCCTGGCAGGTATACTTATCTGGTACTTTCAACCTTCCTTCGAGAGTCCAAACGTGGGAAAGATTTCTGCTCCACTCCAGTTTTGTTTTTTTTGTTTTTTTGCTTTTTGTTTTTTGTTTTCCCCACACGTACCCCATCCTGCTCCCCCCACAGCACACATTTTGGTGGCAGCTGCTATCACTTCTCAACTCTGCATTTAATTAAAGACTTCAATATTGTCATTCTTGCAATTTTGCAAACCATGAGTCTGACTCCAGGAAAGCTGTGAAATAGGTGCCCAAAAACCATATAATATATTGGCTTCATCCCTTCTATTGTCTGGTGCATAGGGTTTATTGTCTGTGCTCCAAGTGCATCTGAGATGTGCATTTAGTGTGTTATGAGTTGCTGCTTAGGTGGAGGACAGAAAGCACAAGAAGGAGAAATACTTTACGCTGTCAGCTCTCAAGAGAAAGATAAAAAAAGCCTCTAAAGAAAAGGAATCAAAGATAGTCTCCCTTTATCCCTTGTGGACAAGCTGGTCTGCAACTTCCCATTTCAGCTCAGCACCATAGTGCTGCATCTGCTTATGACACCTCCCACATTATCAGCCTTTCTACAGGCACCAAGGGCTAGAAACTCCCTGGAGGATTTGTACCAAGAGATTCTTTAATCGTTTCTTACCAATTCTAAGGCAAGAAATTATAGTTCCATTGCCAGAAACAACTGAGCATTGACCAGCTTGAAGCTTACTCAAATTCTCCATTTTTTTCAGGCAAAAGATTAGTCTTGCATTTGCCAACACTTCCCGATGGGTTCAAAGGGCCACCCTAACAGGCTGTCCTGCTCAGGTCCTGCAGTTCAGCCAGAAGCAGGAGCTGCTGCTGCATCGGACACACAGCCTGTTGTGGCCTGGGCACGGGGCTTTCCTTCTTTCAGGCAGAAACAGTCACCCACAGCAGCCACAGAGAGTGTGAAACACACAGCTTTAATGGGAGCTCCATAATGCACATTGTACTGGTTGTATGAGCAGAGGTTTCATGTCTCTCCCTAACATTTTTTGTCCCTAACTTCTGATCCCAGGATAGGAGTAGGGAAGAACTGGTTCCAGTGGTGAAACAGAAAACAACTTTTGCCCTTCCTTGCAACTTAAAGCATCTCATTTTCTAGTGGAAAAGGTGTCCTGACATAACATGGGAAGACAACTCACCAAGGCAGCAAAACAAGGAAATTCTACTCAGTGTATAGGTTTAGGACACTATGAACTACCTTTGCTTTACCATATGGCAGGCATGAGGTACATGAGGCTGCAGTCTATTAAAATGATGCATTCTACAGCTAGTTCACTTGATGTTACTGCAATTCATACTTGCTAAAGTTTCTTTTAAAACCCTAGCTCTAGCACTAGCTCCTCAGAATGCTGAAAAAGTGTTGACATTTTCCCAAACATTTGTTATGCAGGTAAATTCCCAAATCTCAATTTTAAAGGATAGCACACAAACCCATTAGTGAAGGAGCAGGGACACCAAAAGTGTTTCTTATTAATTCATTGCCCAGGAGAAGTGGGCCTGCTCCTGACTTGAGCTCCTCCACCTGGGCAGCATACTGCATGGGGATGTGGAGAGATTAGGGACAGGCTGGCCCAAGGCTTCACCAAGAACAGACTGTGGAGATCTCAGATATGGAGGCCACCAGGTTTGGAGGCCCTGGGCAGGCATTTACATCAAATAGAAGTTTATAGCTTTGAGAGAGATAGAACAGAGCTGGCTGAAAAATCTCAACTGAACACCTCCTAAACTACTGGGGGCTCCTGTCCCATTCCTCTATGGGAGAAGTGGCTGATCCTCTGCTCTCATTCCCCACACCTAAAATGTGCCCCAAGCAGCTAGAAGGCAAGGTGAGATGGCAGTGAGTTCAGACAGACGATACACAATTCTCCTGCCCTCACTAGTGAGCCATGCAGGTTTTCCAGCCCCAGTCTCATGGTTCAGCAGGAAGGGTGACTAAGAACAGAAAGGCTCCCTTCATGTGGTACCTCTGCTGCTGTGCCCTCTTAACCTCTCTTGATTACAATACAGAAACATCTCTTCACAGAGCCACAGGCAAAACCTGAATCCCAGTGTTGCCTTACAGAGCGATCACCTCTGGAAATAATGCCAATCTGATTTCAGGGGGATTTGGGGGAGGAATATGTGTTCTTGTCCTTTGTGGCTAAGTGGAAGAGAAGGATGGCTGATGGGAAGGGCATTGCTAATACTGCTACCCAAAAATTTGCTCATGGAGGGAGCGTGGAGGGCAGAATTTATGTTCCATGCAAAACCTACTAAAGCCATGAGTTTCTCCCTCCCAATCTTCCCTATCACTTCTCATTTAAAGATCTGACTCCTTCTATAATTCCTTTTTTCCCAAGGGAGACATCCTGGCACAGCATAGAGCCCTCAGACAGCTCTGTTGTGCAGGGTCTGTATTCTCAGATCACAGTATTCTGCCTTAATATGCCTGCAGAAAGCAATTAGGAGAAATACTTCAGCTCTAATTTATATAGCAATGGCAGTAATCATTGCTCACAAGAGCATGAAGCATTAAAACCAGGAAAATAAAAACCCAGAAATGGAGGTAGAGCAACTCATTTGAGGCATGAGTTGTCTCTGCAGTGGCTTTTTATGTGGAGGGCTGCTGTGACCTGCCAAGGGACTTGCCATGTCCGTGTTCACTCTCTTATGCCCCTGCTTGTCTTGGCTGTCATTTGCTTGCTCTGCTGGCCAAGGCTTTGTCTCTGATTGGTGGGTCTGACAGAGAAAGAGTGGTGTTGTGAAAATCACGCTTTCCTAGCAGGACAAGAGCAGCCTGGGAAAACTCATCCCTGCTCCAAACAGACCCTGTTTCTTGTGTCTCCTACAGCTCCCACCCTCTCTCACTTTCTCAGTTTAAACTGACTGAGGAGGTCCCACAGCAGAGCAGGGTCCTGAGTGTCAGAAGGAACAGGAGCTTGCAACTGTATGAGGCAGCATGGCAGAGGTTGGAATTTAGACCTTACTGAGACCTCCAGAAGGGAATAAAGTGGTTGGATGGAAGAAATGGCATATAAGAATTAGGAAATATCAGGTTCAGAAGAGATATTGAAAATTTGCAGATATTGACTGAAAAGTGAAAACAGTAAGAAAAGCTGAGACAAAGAACATGGATGCAATTTCAGACCATGAAAGCCTCTTATCTTTCCTAGCAGGAAGTTCTGCTGCTGCTTCTTTTTGAACAATAGAAGATGTTGCCCTTGTGCCCTTCTCAAGGGGAAGTCAAGCTTTGTAGGACGGGGAGGGCAGGCTGATCAGAGTTCAATGTTGTGTGACCTGTAGTCATTCATATCCATATTCTTCTGCACCTGTGTTTGATGAGGGACCTTGTAAGCCTGCTGGTACAGCAGACCAGTCCCAGGGACAGCACCAGTGCTCTTATGGGGTAAGTTGCTCCCCTGCTGCCTGTCCTAATTTTGGGTGAAGACTACTTTGGTGCAGAACCAGAAATGTAGAAACTCATGAGAATGTACAGAATACTGCAACATGGTCCAGTGATACCGAGAATTTGGAGAGACATAAAAATATGCTGGACTTGGTAACATCTGCAGTGGGAGCAGGATCTCCGTAATCTGCTTCTGCACCAATGCCTTTGTTGATGGCCATAGGGCACTGATGCAGTGATAGAAAGTCTTCAGTCAGCAGTCCCTCCCAGCAAAATCCTGGATGGAAAGGAGCCTTACAGAGTGAGAGACATTTCTTGTCATTTTAGTGGAAAATCACTTCCTTGGACTCATGGGTTTTACTCTTAGCTCCCCCAAATTTTGTCAACATTAAATCACACACTGACATATGGAGGAAAAAGAAATGTCTTAGACTTTCCGTGGAGATCATGGAATGATCATGGTTTGAATTGGGAGGGACCTTAAAGATCATCTAGTGTCATCCCTGCCCAATCATGGGCAGGGACACCTTCCACTAGACCAGGGTGCTTAAAACCCTATCCAAGCTGGCCAAGAATACTTCCATTGATAGAAGAGCTAATGCTGATTCTTGTTCTGGATAATGGATCTTCAAGATTCTTGATTCTAGAAGGAAAATGGATCCTTCTAGATGGACAAGCAGATCCCCCACTCCTGCTCCCCGCTCCCAGCTTCCGTCAGATAGAATTTCAAGTAGCAATTGTCTAAACAAGGCTATGACTCTCCAAATACAAATAATTTCAAGTATCTGCTTGCAATCTTACAAATATTCTACAGTCTCTTTGATTCTTCAGTCTCCAGGCTGAAGCCTCTTTCTCAATTTGTATTTTAGGCTTTTGGAGATTAAAATTATACCTGTATTAAAGCTACTTAGTTCTCATCAAAATGCCACTATTTTCAGGTTTAAAACAGGAGGAACTCCTGTTCTAAAGTTACTGTGATGAATATCTCCAGAGCAAGTTCTCAGTGTGTCACATTTTCACCTTTCAGCAATGCAGAAGAGCCTTCCAGAAGAAACAGATTCTGTTATGCTGTGCTCCTCTGGCCCATGAAACACTTTTAATTGGGCCACAGTGGAAACAAAAAAGCAATATATAATATAACCTAATGATATAATTTAACATGATTTAATGAAATATTTGTTGAATGCCAAGCACTCCCCAATTTTTTTACAGTCCTACATGATTTTTTTCCTAGCTAGTTTTGGGGTTCTTTAAATAGTTTTGGATCAGCAGAGCAATAGAAATTAAAGTCTGCTGTTACAACGTGCTATCAAAGGTTACCTTGCTCCTGAAAAAAGGTCAGAATTTACACAAAAGGAAGAGAAAAGCGGCAGCGTGTATAAATAGATGTGTTCAACAAGTAATAGCAATTAGCACAGTACAGCACACATAAGAGTACTTACTAAATGTGTGAAGCCTGGTTTACCTTTTAAACAATGTTAGACATGAGAATCTCAATAAAACTTCAAAATTCTCTACTGCAATGTTCACAATGTGTTATTTTCAAAAAGAGCATTTTAGTGCTGCTGCATGTAGAACAAAGTCCAGCATGTACAGGCCAGTAGGTGTGTTTCTTGCTTCAGAACATGGTAGTGATGCAATGGCTAACCATAAAATCCTTATTCATTTAAATTCTCAGTCTGCTATTTTTATGCACTGAGATCTGTGGGTGTGCCTGGGGGGCATTTTTGTTTAAGATTTAGGAGAGGCGAGGCGAGGCAAGGAGAGGCGAGCAGAGGAGAGGTGAGGAGAGGAGATCAAAAGCTGAACTCTGAAGAAGCTCTCCAAACTGTTCAAAACCAAAGAGGGACAACTGCAGGTGGGTTTGATGCAATCAGGTTCATTTTAGCTTGGTTTAGAGGAAGAGAAGGACTTCAGTAATAGCAAGAAATGACTGCAAGAAGTAATTTGTGTACTTCATGCTCCTTTACCTATTCAGTCTCCAGCTACTCTTGTGTTGACCAAGACATGAGTATCATGTCAGCAGCTTTCCAGACAGGTGTCCATGTACATGGTGTCCATGACTATTTTTGAAAAAGCTGAAGCAATTGGTGGTCTTATATTATGTCTCTGGTCAACCAGGAGCGACCACATTTGTATTACTTTTCAAAGGTCTATTTACTGCATCAAATGGTACCTGCACCATCCACATTTTTCCCCAAGAGCATTTACAACAAAGCATTACCTGTATATGCTTAGTTGTGACCCTCCTGCACTCCAGCAAGGCTTTCTAGGAGCCCACACTGTCACTGTGCTGTTACCTAGTTTAGGGTCCTCAGAGATCTCTTCTCTCTCTATCAGATTTAGGGGGGTGTTAGCCATGCTCATATACTCTTTATACAAGTAAATCCTGCTCTAATAGGCTGCCAAGCAGCACTGTGACATCTGCACTGACTGATTCCTCACTCAGCATGGAAACCTGGACAATGTCTAGTATAGTGACTTGAGACTTCCTTGTCCTCAGTAGAGCCCTTACTCAGACACCTGAGGGCTTTCCTGTCTTACCAGCTCAGAAAGAGCTCCTGCATATAAGCAAATTTCACTTTTGAAGATGATAATTAGTTTAGATTATATTATTTAGATTATATTGCAGCTGGAAAGCCTATCAGTCCAGCTCTGGCAAAAATTGCCCTCTAGAGAAAGAAGACTCTTCAGGAGAGGCAGTTTCTCCAAAAGAAGGATAAAGCAGTTTGGAATAAGAGCTAAAAGAAAAATATCCAACTACTTGAATATAATACTGGAAGATTTTCTATTTTTAGTCAAACTGCTGTGAGTAACTACATGTAAGCAAATGAGGGGGGAGTGGCAGATTTTGTCTCTTCTTCGCTTAATGACCAAAGCCACAAAGAGTTCCTGCCTCCACTTTCAGTATCTAGAGTGCTTCCCTCACCAGGAATGACAGCTTCCTTCCCCACCAGATCACGTCACTGGCTTTCAGCATTTGGATTCACATGTTGTCTGGTTCATATGTGACATGCTAACTAGATACTTTCTTTAAACAGGCATTTATGATTCACTTGCTATCCAGCTATGCTATCAAAAAACTACAGTTTGAATACTTTAAGGGCATGAAACACTCCTAAAACACTGAATAATTTTCTCTGACACTATCATTCTCAAGTTGAAAATGCTAAAGTTCCTGGAGCAGTACAGGCTAGTTTTATCACCACAAGCACATCCAAACACAGGTCAGGGCTATTTTATATTCCTCAGCATGACAACATTGACCAGTACGTCAGGAAGCACAAATCACATCTCAAGGCAACGTGCCCAGCTTCCCACTGCTGACTGCCAGGCTGGAAAACCTTACATGTCTTCCTGCTTCAGGAGCTGCTAAAAGGTGGAGATATCAACAGAGAAAAAAAGGGAAGAAGAAAAAAGCCTCTCAAGCCCACAAATGCACATATTTTTGGCTTTCAGCTTGTTTTTACATTACAGCACATGTTTTCAGTTCTTAGAGAAAATAATTTCTTTCATAAATGAATTTACAGCCATCAGCTTCCTGAAAGCAAGCTTTAATCAGTTCTCCGTGGCAGGCATTTAAAACTCTTCATGTTTCTAAGCCTGCATAGCTTCATGTAGAAGAAAAAAACATCCTTTAGGCATGTAACTGCACATGCCCCATGACGTCTACAAAGCAAGATTTTTACTTTCAATCGACTAAATTATGTTATGACCAGGTGGCACTGCAATTCCTTAATGCAACATGTGATACTGATTGCGTTGGAGGTGATTCAATAGAGGCAATGAGCTAAAATTATAGCACGCACTCTCTGGTTCCTGTTGTTCTCATTAGGAGCCTAAATTTCCAACGTACATTTATGATTCTAGTTATAGGAGAGCTAGATGCAATTTGCACCTGCGTAGGAGGTACAGGAAGAACAGTGCTCTGCTTACGTCTCACTTTTAAGCAGTGTTTTGAACAGCTTACTAGTTTGTAATGATTCTTGGAAAGAATCACACCTGTTTTTGAAGAAGGAAAAGCCACTGCACACACTGTGGTTTACAGTGGTTCTGCCAGGTGACAGCACAGATTCAGACCTAACCATGTCCTGCTCTTGAATGGGGCAAAGATGTCAGCTTCATCTCCCTGTTCTGTTCCAAACCTCTTAAGTTGCTGGGTAGAGCACAGGGTTGTGGCCAAGCTAGAGACTTCAAACTTTTGCAGGGTATCAAGAAAAATTGACACATCAAAACAAAATATCTTCTTGCTTATGCTTGTTCATAGGATCAAGTCATGAAAGAAGCAGGACCTTAAATGTATGTGTTAACCTCATCCCTTTGTATATTCTCCACCTATTCAAAACTTTCCAGAGCTGTAAGGAAAAGTTGTGAAATAAATAGTCTTTGGCAGAATTTTTGCTGTCATACTGGGGTACCTTCTGTGTGGCTGAATTAAAAGCCTGGGTCAAGATGTACTACTGCTATGGGAAGTGTAGTCCAAGTTTGTTGTGAAAAAAGTGTTTGTGAGGTTGGTCAATGCATGTCAGCAAGGAGGGGCTTTGGGAATAATCTTTTCTCCATAGCAGAGGGAAGCTGGGTCTGACTAGCACCAAGTGGCCTGGACATGAACAACCCAAGGCAAAACTCTGCCATGGTCAGACTGATAGCCATACGCTGTGGAAAAATGGGGAAAGGAGGTGCTGCAAATTTTCCTGGGACAGGCTGCTTCACACTGCTTTAATGGGCATCACACACAATCACCTGAGAGCTGTGCATGACCTGTGCAGGCAAATGGTCTTATGCCTGTTTGCCTTGCCCTGCCACTGCTGATTCTATACAGATATCCATAATCATCTGATGTCACAATGAGAAAGCCGAAAACATCACTACTTTGTTTTTCCTACCTATAAAAAGACATGAGTTCATTAGCTTTGTTTCATTTTCCCTTTTTTTGGCATGCTACATATACCCTTTCAGAAGTTGGAGGTGAGAAAAGAGGATGGGAGGTATCAGTCATTGCTTCCAATGGTTTGGCATTAACAAGTTGCCAGCGTATCAGGGGCTTCATCAAAGTCAGGAATAGCTGGTGACTCACAGCCAGCATCTGTGTTTTTTTACATGCCTGGTTCAGGTAGTGTATTTGCTGATTGGATTTTGTGTATCATGCAAGTGAGATGGGGATTTGTCAAGGCTGATTCTGGGTTTGGCTGTTGGAGTAGAGCCTCCACATGCTGCAGCTCCCTGAAATGGCCCTCAGGCAGTTTTGAATGGCTGCACGCAGGACATTGAAGGGCACAGTGTGCAGTGTCCCAGGAGGAACATCCATGTTCACACAGCTGTGGCTCACTGAACAGATACACAAGAGCTTTTTCAATGGTTTGTGCTGCACAATTCCCATCCTAATACTTGGACTCTGATCTAGGTCAGCAAACTTTTTTGTTACAGTGGTAGCTGACAGACACTATGGGAAGAACTTTGTGCCTTGCAGTCACTGTTTTTCTACATCCCTGATGGAAAATGGAATATCTTGTCTCTCTGCCATTCTCTGTCTTTTCTGCTTTCTTCTCCTGTGTGGCAGACAGAGTCCTCTCAGAGACAGGATTCCCCACGGAGTGCCTTGCTCTGTATCAGGTGTGAGTTATGAGTGTCCTGGGGACTTGGTGGAGTGATCTCCACCAGCTCAGCAGCTGCCTGTTCATTTCAGCAGCAAAGAACTGCATGCTGTTTTCAACAATGTCTCTAATTAAATCCTGGAAAGATGACCAGGGCTAGCACTAAGACACTCAGACACAATATGGCTACTACCACATTTCCCCATGTTCCAGGTACTTCTCGGTCTGCAGAGGAAATTCCTTTGGCTGGGAGATCCCTCTACAGGATAGGGCAAAGCCCTGGGCTTTATCCAGGAGCCAGAGAAAGACAGCTTGCACAGCAGTGCCCTTCAATTTTTGTTTACTTTTCTATTGCTTTTCAGGACCCCTCCCCTTGGAACACAGACCAAGACTTTGGTCAGAGCCTGATGCCCTGTGTCCAGGTCAGCCACTGCCCTCATACATTGTTCTCTGCTTGAAACATTCCTGTAAAGAGCTCTCGGAAACAATTCAGTGGCCCCACCTACATTTTGGTGCCACATGAAATTACTTGTTCAGACCCAGCCAATGGACCCCTTTGCCAGGCTAGAGGGTGAGCCTGAATTGACTGCCTGCAGACACAAACTTCCCTCTAGAAGAACAAACCACTCACCTTAGTCACTCTTGCAGACCTGGTTCTGGGGGAGCCTCTCCACTCCCACCTAGACAGCCCACAGTAAAGCATCATGTGGGCATCAAAACTTGATTTTCCCCACTCAGCCCACTTCTGGTTGTGGCTATCTCTCCAAGTGCAGTGTGAGGAGAGGTAGAATCAAACAGGGCTTCAAAGCATGGTCCAAATCCTATAATCTTAGATTTAACAGGTATATTTGCAGTGAGTAGTAAACTTCTGCCCTGTCTCCTCCAGAAAAATGCAAATAGTTTCATTGCAGGCAGATGTTCTTTACACAGATGCAGCTCAAAATATGAGCTTGAGGCCACGTTTCATCCTTTTCCAATTGGATCACCAGGCACTGAGATCCAGGCTTTAAAAAATTTTTACACTGCTGGGCTTCTTGATCCATCCCATGGCTGTACCTGGGCACTTGAGTTTGTTTAACTTTTCTACTGTGCTGACCTCTGTCAAGCTCAGCTTTTTGCCTTCTTTTTTTCAGTTGTTGCTTTTATCACATTTCTCCAAGCAGAGGGAAACTCTGCTGGGTGGTTCAGTGCAAGATGTCTTCCTCGGTCTGATGGACCACGGCCTCCTGCTCTCTGAGCAGCAGGGAGCCTGCATGCATGCACAGTGACCCTTCCCACTCCATCCTGAACGAAGATGTGGATAGATTCAGTGTGAATGCAGCATCTACCTGGGAGGGAGGGTGTGAGTGTGTGATGACAGCACACCATTCACACTGGGCTGGCTGCTACACTCTCTGATGAGCGTCATCTCTGCTGTTTGTGAAGAGGCCTTTCCTGTGCAGTGACACAGGAAGGGAGCAGACACCAAACATGAGTTGCTTCAGCGCACATTTCTGTGTCTTCACACAACTCCACCTGCGGCGTCAGTGTCATCAGTGATGCTGGGCTTTGTGTAGCAGTGGTTGAGTCATGGGCAATGTTCCCTGTGGTTGACAGTGCTCTGGGAGGAGTACCTCCCCAAGGGGTGCAGGAGGCAGGTCAGAGATCCCACATGCTCTGTGTGTACTTCATCCAGAGTCATCAGAAGGAACCAAGCACTTCCTGCAATCTGGAGTGAGACAGCTTATGCTTTGATGAGAGAATGGGGCCAAAATCCTTTTCCTTAAATGCTGCAAGTGTTTATTTTTAATGCAGCATTAAAGATGTACTTTATGATTGAAAATATCTGTTGTTGAATGATATCCATCAAGAAGGAGCATCTGAGGAGGTTGTTTTTGGGAAAATCAGAGCCAAGTGAAGAATGTTTGTCTGTTACATACCAGTAACTCTCACTTCAGTTATCCATTCCAAACAACATAATGTGGTAGAGGTGAGTTGTCCCACCCTAGCAACAGCAAAGAGAGCAGAACAACCTTCACAGTGCTTAATCAAGGAAGATGAAAGTGTGAGACTATGGAGATGGTGACGTATAAGTACAAAGAAAGAAGCCTCAGGGAAAAACAATAGTGAATGCTCCAGTCTAAGAGGAAAGGACCCAGGTGTTCGGCAAAGCTGTGAGTACAAAGAGTTACTGAGAGGAAGGATGTGAGAAGTGATTAATAAAATGTGGTGAAAATTAGGAACTGCACTTATAATACAGTTGGCAAGTGGCTTGGTTCTGTAGAACTGACAGAAGTGGATTTGGAGGGTGGTCAGACTCAGGCTGTAGACCCTCTGACTGCAACCTCTTCCAGTTCCTCCCCTCCTCCTGGAGGCTGAGAATCACTTTGGGAAGTGAATTTTGTTGCAGCGTAGCTACTGGAAGAGGAGGAGATTTTTAATCTCTTTTTCAGTGCCTGGCAGGAAAAGGAGGTAACAGTTTTGTGAATGGTAGCATGTAAACTAGAAAGATTAATATCTTGCTAAAGCAGTCACAATGGCAGGCCTTTGCCCTCTGCTCATAGCACAGGATTGGCAGGAAAAAAAACCACTCTGTTAAAAGTGCCACAGCTCATATGCATTATCTGAGCCAAAGTGGGTTGGGGTAAACATGGCTTTGGGCAGTGTCATGGGGTGACTTTACCTTTAAGATAGCTTTGGGAGCTAAGGAAGTTGAAGCTGCTGGTGGCTGATGGGAGTCTTTTCTCCTGACCAATTATCGGTCATTTCTAAGAATTGACAGCAGTTTTGACCATTGAAAAGTGAGATCAACTTGTGAACACCCCCTTAAGATGTAAAGCCAGAGCTCTCTTGTTGTCTTTGGGTTTCTGGCCTCTGTCAAGGTAACAAGGCTCTGTCTTGGCCTCATCCCCCCTCTCCAGGCCAGACAAGGCCTCAGAGGGCGAGGGGGAGAAACGGAGCCGGCCTGACTGGGTTTGCAGTTTCTGCTGCTGGACTGAAACCTGACACCATCAACATCTGCAGCTTTTCCAAGACTTTAATTCTTTTACTACCTGGATAAAACGTACAGATTACTCCTTTTTCCCAGAGAGACAGAGAGAGAGAGAGACAATCAACACGAAGAAGACAGTGAAGATAAGAGTTAAGTTTTAGATGGGGAGGAGAGAATAAGGAAATGCTTTATAAGCTGAAATATTTTTCTGTTAAAGCTATGGAGATGCACAATAATGTTCTGAAAAAAAACTCCTTTAATTCAGGACAGAGTATATTGGGAGGAATGGAGTGTTCAAAGTATGGATTTTGAGCAAAAGGTAGAGTAATTGTGATACAGTGAGGTGCTGGAACAGAGTGGAGCAAAGATTTGAGGCCACTTGAGGCAATGAGAAAACTGTTTTCCAGCGAAGCTCACAGAGACAGATGAAGAAGACTTTTGCCATTGAATAACTTATCCTTAAAAATGACATCCCTAGACTCATGGCCCATACACACCTCAGAGTGATGTGAAACGGGAGGAGTGAGCTGATGACAGATTTCCAGGCAGCTAGCATCAGGGAAATAGAAAGCTATAATAGAGATCATTTTCTCGTGAGAAACTCCATAGATTAGCAGAAGAAGACTTCTGTTTCTCTACAAAGGCTGATGAAAAGATTCTAGCAGGAATTGGGACTGTTTTAAACACCAAAGTTCCAAAGTTTTTTGTCCGTATGTTGTCACGTGTACAAGGGAAAGGTTGGGTAGTGAGGGATAAAAGGGTTTTCTGGCAGTTTATTCTGGTGTTCTTATTGTAGTTTTGTTAATAAACTTCCTTTATTTCCTTTTAAGCCTGTTTTGCTCTTGTTCTAATCTATATCTCACAGCAAGAAATAAGTAATTCTTTAGTTACTGCTTCAAAACCATGACAGCAGCAATGTTGATAGTAAGTCCCTGGAGAAGTGTAGGATAGGGGTGCCAGTCTCTTTACCACAGTTGCTGCTGCAAGCTTCAGGCTTGTACAGGACACCCACTGATCTCCAAGAAAATTACTGACCGTTGCAAAGGAACAGAGATGAACAGATGCAGTTTTCATGTTTTGACTTAGAGTTTTTAAGATGGCCCTAACAAATCTTACTGTAAATTTGTCATTAACAAAACTCACAGATAAATAGTGACAGAATTCTGCAATTTTGTTCTGTTTTTATCAAAGAGACAGCTCTGCTTTCTCTCTACATTTAGATTTTTTAAAAAAAGCAAAAAAAATTTAAAAAAAATAAATAAAAAGAGGAGGCAGTCCTTTATCACCCACTCTAGCCTACACAGCCAATCTCTGTGACCACTTGGCCACATCACTTTTTTTTGCAGCTACAGTGAGCCCTGAGCCAATGGCAGTGTGAAAGTACTCTATTTTTCTAACTGAGTGTCAATTTAAAATTCAGTTATTTTAATAATTGAAACACCACTACCTGTTTGAGCCTTGAGACTTCCCTGTCTACCCCAATGTAGGAGTACACAGCATGCTTTTAAAGTGCAGGCAGAGTTCAATGTGTTGCATGATTTCCCCATGGTTTTGTTACTGTGAGCCCTGTTAAGGAACATGTGAGCTGTGTTCCCACATGTAACACAAGAATATCTGAGCTTGTACATGCCTCTGTGTGTGTTTGTTACTAATTATGCTTAGCTACAGAGCTGTCTTAAGTCTTGCTTCTAAGCCATGTGCACTTTGCTGTTTATATCCAAAGCAAGCGGGATGGTGCCTCAGGACTGTGCTCATGCCCCAGCCCTCTGCCTCCCTGCAGCAGAGCTGGAGCTATGGGACCATCCACATCGGTGCACAGCTCCTCTCTGCAGCCTCTACTCCTGGCAAAGGTCAGTTCAGTCAGAGCCTGCAGGACTTGTATTGCATCTGTCAATAAACATTCACAGGTTTCTTGCTGACGTTTTTGCAAGGGATGTCCTTTCTTATAGGCAGTCTGACCAGACGTTCACTCCCGGTTACTGATGGAATGGCTCAAGGGCAGACCCACTAATTGGCTATGGAGGACTTCTGTTTTCTGCAGAGCACAGCTGCTGCACTAGAGAAGCATAATCATCCATACATTCACACAGAATTTCCTCTCTTCAACTAATTTCTATCTATATCTATATATCTATATCTATATCTATCTGTGTGCATTTATATGTTTTTTCACACCAAGCATAGATTAGAAACACAATAGTTCTTAAAGAGCTAGTTTCAAAAGCTCACTTAAGTATTAGTAATTTCTGTACTGGAAAAGCTTTTCAGAAAGCCGTAACTTGCAGACATGTGCAACCACCTCTACTGAAATAAAGCTTGTTAACTGATGTCAAGCAACCAACTCACCATCCTGACATGGATAATTGCTCAAAGTAATCAGACATTAATTTCCCTCAGTACTGGAGGAAGTTGCTACTTTATCTTGGTAAGAAGAGATGATAAAATAAGTTGTAGAGGGACTAAAATAGGATCCTGATCTGCCATGCCAGTGTTCACTACAGCTGTTTTCCAGGGCATGACTTACTCCACACAAGCTATCCTGTAGACGTTCCTCCAAGGAGTCTTTTCCTCCTTGTGCCAGGAGTGTGACAGCAGAAGGCTCCTCCCTCACCCTCTAATTATGCTGTGGCCCCTCTCTCCCAATGTTTGCTGGATGTGCAGCTTTACTGCTGTCCTAAAGGTGTTCCCAGCATCCCTTTATCCACCGTTTCCCTCTGTGCTTAGATACTGTAATGTAATTCCTCAGCGAGGACTATGCCCTCGTTTACTTCCTTGCATCAGCCATTCTTGAGATAGATCTGAGTGGGAGTTTGGGACCTGGGAAGCAGCAGAGCCAGGTACCTTTGCAGAGTGAGTCCAGGAGGCTGCAGGGCACCAAGACCCAGGCAGTCCTTATTTTGTTGCAACCTGCCTCATGAAAAAACTCAGGCTTTTTTATCTGTTTTTTAAGAGATTCTTGGAAATCTCATGTTTCCCTCTCCTCTAAGAAGCCTGACTGTCTTGCTGTGCCAGCTGTGCTGCAGATGTCAAGGTTGTGTTCCCTATTGTGTGTTTGTTTTCTCTTCCTGGAGAGCCTTCATGTCACCTTCACTTCACCTTGTATGGTGCCTTCACCTTCTGTCACCTACCACTGTTAGCTACAGCAAGAAGCACATTTTGTGTTCACTGCTCTTGCACGCTGAGCCGTCCTTCCCAGAGCCTTGGTGTAAGAGCAGCTGTGGATCTGCAGATATGCCCTTTGGCTGTGACAGAAGATAATGCGGCCCAGACCTGCTTCCCCACTGTATTAATTATTAATGAAGCTGAACATAAGAGCAGTTCATCTGAAGTAGCACAAAGAAGAAAGGAATGATTCATACCCTTGCTAGTGCTTTCAGATTTGCTGGATTTTCAGTGGCCTAAAATTAAATCCCCATTCCCTCCCTTTTCCTTTCTAAATCATACAAAGCTTTATCTAGCTAGAGGAAATTTCAATTTATCAGAGGCACAGTGGTCTCTATATAACACCATCAAGTCACATACAAAACAGTCCATTAACAAAACCTGGAAATACAGCATGGGGTTTTGTATAGGAAGTCTACTTCAAAATGTTTTCTGATCTATTTTTCACAATAGCATGCTGTTCTGTACTGAAATGAGTGTGTAAAAATTAGCATATGCCCAAAGCAGTGTTTTCCTCCCATTACAAGTACAAAAAGGTCCCATTGCATTGGTCAGTGACCATCTAAGCTGCTCCTGTGCAGTGCTGTGGCAGCAGCACAGCAGCAGGATGTGCAGCCTGGGGTTGTGGCATAGGCGGCAGCACCCCTGCATGGAGGGTCCCTGCGGGGGCACCGCCTGTCCCCCCAGAAAGCAGTGGGAATGCACTGCCTGCTGCTGGGTAGCTACTGAAAGGGGAGGGAGGGGCACTGGGATTTCATCTCCATTCCTCCTGAATCCTGTGAGCCAGAGGAAAATTTGGGTACCTTTTGGTAAAAGGAGCCAAATTCTAATGTCTGCTCCTTAGGGAAATAAACACCATTAGTGATGCCAGGGAGAGCTGCAGCTACAAGGAGAGCTGCAGGACTCTGAAGAAATGCATCATAAAATTGTTCAAATTTATCTAAAAAAGACCATCCAAGTTTTTAGGTTGTCTGCAGGAAACAATGGTAGGGGTACCCCAACACATCACCCTGGCTGCTGTGCCACACCCCCCCACACTCATCCCCACAAAATAGTGCCTTTGCTCTTGCTTGTGATTCCCACCACTCTACAAGCACAAAGCCCTGAGGATTCTGCAGCACATCAAAACTGACAGAGAAAAATCCTGCACCACTTGCACAGTTCCTCCAGCCTGGTAGTTTGTGCAAGCCGATCGGCAGCAGAGGAGCTCCAGGACTGCTGCTGCAGCCGTCCCACAAGGACACAGTGCTGAGGGCTCACAGTCCTCCTGGCTGGTGGAGCGCTGGAACCAGCAAACCTGGAAGACCAGGGGGTCTGAGGCTTGTTGCCAACTTACTCAGACACAAAGGCTGAATGGTTCTGCAATAACATATTTTTAAAGGGAGTCCCCACTAGTCTCCCTGGACAGCAGCAGGCCTGGGAGAAGCACCGGAAGGTATTAATATTTATGGAGGGAATTCTGGTGAGATAAAAATGGACAATGATAGCAAACATTTCTAATGAAGCATGAACTTGAGAGTTATTTTATTTACCTGCAGGGAAAAGACACCAAACTATAACTAGTTCAGTTAGAAGTCATGCTACTGAAGGCTTTTTCAGCTTGGACAGAATAATGAATAAATTGAATAATAATGGTGTTCATTGTTACTAATTACTGACTGTGGAGGAGGGTGCTAGAAGACAGCTTGTATCCTGTGCCCCTGCTGGGGACACTATCTGTGGATCACATCTGGCCTGACCTTGCTGTGCTGTTGAGTGCTGCAGATCAGGGGTTCCAAATGATGGTAGCACCCCACTTCCATTTGGGAAAACATGATTTAAAAGCCTTTGAAAGGCTTAAATCTACAGACTGTGCCAGCTACTGCTGGCAGGCCCCAAGCAAGGGGGCAGCCATACTCCATGGCAACCCACAGGAGTTGGCTCTCTGTGGCACCTGCTCTCAACAGCACCTGTGAGAGTTTTGGGGGGTGCATTTCAGCCTCAGGGCACTGGCAGTTTTCAGGGATATCCGCTTCTACAATGACTTCAGAGCAGCTGAAACCACAGCCTGTGTGCCACATTGAGCAATGAGCACTAAGCCGTGACTCTGGCTGCACCACTATGTGGGCAAGGAGCAACTGCACAGAACGTCAGTGTGTAGCAGACATAGTTTAGTGACGGGTTTTGGTTGTGACTCAATCTTCCCCAGAGCAGCAGTGGGTTTGGTTGAGCCACTCATTGAGTGAGGGTTTCTTTCTTGCTTTCCTCATGTTTCTCTCTCTCTGCCCTCACTTCACCAGCCCGTGCACTGCTTCTCAGTGTGGAGGCCCATATGCCTGCTGCACAGGAGGGCTTCAGAGGACACAGCTGGAGGTTGCATCCCCACTAAGAAATGTCAAAACCCTGAGCCAGATTGCAATAATGTCTTTTCCAAACATTTTTTTGTCCTTTTCCCCCCCACTACATTTCCTTAGAACATTTCCTCCTTCTCTCTCCTCACTTATGTGTTTCCCTGGGTTTCACACTGCACTTCAAGGCAACCCGAGACAGACCACTTTTGATAGGTTTCAGTGAGATCTTGTCGTGGTTAACCCCAGCCATCAACTAAGATCTTCACAGCTGCTTCCCCACAAATGGGACTGGGAGGGAATTAGAAGGGTAAAAGCAGGGCCCCATCACACACAACAGTGACTTGCGAAGACAAACTCCATTTCTCCAAAAGTCCCCCTCTTCCTCCTTCTTCCCCCACTTTATACACTGAGTATGATGTCACATGGTCTGAAATATCCCTCTGGTCATTTGGGGTCACCTGTCCTGGCTGTGTCTGCTCCCAACCTCCCAGGCACCCCCAGCCCCCTCAGCACCATGGCAGTACGAGAAGCAGAAAAGGCCTTGGCTCTGTGTGAGCTCTGCTCAGCAATAACAAAAACATCTCTGTATTGTCAACCTGTGTTCAGCATAAATCCAAAACACAGCCCCCTGTGAAGACAATTAACTCTACCCCAGATAAAACCAGCACATGTTAAAATAACAAATTTAACTTAAGTTCTTAAGAGATTTGGCAATTAGATTTCTGGAGTTTCAACTTTTAGAGGATTCTGAGGATTTTAAGCTGACTTTAACTGTCTGTGCCTAGCCCCATGCAAAGATAGCTCATAGGCATTTGCTGCTAGCCAAGTCCTACACATGTACAAAACATGCCACCGTAGTTTGACTACTACATGCTGCAAAACCTCTTTTTTCCAGACTTCTTCGGATAAACAAACAATGGTCTTTGCAGCATATTAGAGATGCTTATGTTGAAGGCATCTGAACTCAATGGATTTCAGAGAAGGACAGGGGTACGAATGGAAGTAACATGAATGATGAGTTTCTGATCTCAGTATTTGCTGTCTGCCCAGCTCTTCAGCACTAGATAATTAACACTATCTGGAGTCCCATGTCTTCTCCCTGTTGATTTTACTAAGGGCTGTTTACTCAGGTGTGACATCTCCCATACTAAGGGCTTGTTTATAGGAGACAGTCATCCCACATTTTTAGTCTTTAAAGCTTTGAGTCTTTAAAGATTAGCTTTGTGTTGTATTGAGCAATTTTTAAATTTGTATATATACATCTTAACTACATAAATGGTTTTTACTATAGCCACAGTAACTTCAAAGAACTCAAAATATTTGCTTTGCACAAAGGCAAAAAGGTGCCTTTGTATCCAGGGAATTGAGACAAAAATCAAACTCAGCTTTCCTAATGTTCATATGCAAACTATGGGATATCTCTGATAAGATATTTTAGTTGGTGAGTATTTCTCCCTGCTCAGGTTTTGCTCCCAATTTGTCATTCTGATTTCTGTTTGGACTTCCTATTCCCCTTTTTTATTTTAGTAGATTTCTCAACCAGTTTGACAGGAGGAAGCTAGATATTTTCTTTATTCTTCAGACTAAACTAAATTGAACTAACTAAAGGTTTCTATAACATCTTTGAACTTTTTTTATTTTTTTTTCCTGGAAAAACCTAAGCAAAATTAATCACAGCTGGAGAGAAATTGGACTGATCATTCCAGTAAACACTACGTGTGCTAGTAGCTGTGACTTTCATTTTCCACATGCAGAGAGATTAAGCAAACAAAGCTGCAGCTATTTAGACTATTTGTCTCGTTAGGAAATAGAAGAGTCATTTGTTCATAAATACACTGAACTGCTACAGCAGCAGCTGTCTGCACTGAAGCAGGGGATACATTTTGGTTTTGCTCTAAAACTTCTCTATTCTGATCCATTATTTCCATGTGCAGACACTGACAAAGTAGTGCCAGAGGATGCAGGAAGGAAGCCATGAGCTACTGCTGCCAGCTTCAGGCTTATGCATGGCTTTGGTAGCTGATCTGCTTACTGAAAAGGTTTTAGTACTGTCAACAATAATTTGAGACTCCTTCCTCCTTAAAGTAATAGCCATTTTTTTTATTAGGGCAGCTGGAAACATGCAAGGAGGAGCCTGACAGGAGTGACAGACATCATCTAACTTATCCACCCATTGTAGCATCCTTCATTTTCCACACACACCACTAATCAGCATTTTCTGACACAAAGGTGCAAATAAAATGGAGCCCTAAGAATTCAGTCTCCTTGCAAACTAACACCTAAACCCAAAGAAGGATCTAAGAGATTTAATGAAAAAAATTAACATAGACTTTTTTTTGTTTTTTATTCAACCAGGAACTATTTTCATTTAAGCAAAGAGTCCCACAAAACCTCACACTGATCGCAAAAACCAGGCACCTAAAAGGTGCCTGAAATCCACTTTAAGATTTAGACTCATGCTAAGACCATATTTCTTCCTCAAAGAAACACTATAATTTATGAATTTTATTTTTAAGAGAATTTTTTTTTTTTTATCATCCATTTGGAACAGAGATTGTGGCAATGTTTAACTGTGGTACACTTTTTTTGCTTTGGTTTGGTTTGGTTATGCTTCTTTGTGGTATCCCAGCATATTGCTCCTTTGGACAATCTTAGACATCTAGTTTCTTTAAAGCCATTCAATCCATAATTTCCTGAAAACCAAGATTGCATGCCTTTCCATTATAACTACACATCACAAGTTTGTGGATCAGGTTCCTTAAGAAACACCATATTTTATTGACTTTTCTGGCTCACATTTATTTTTTATTATCCATGAGAAACACTATTCTGACAAAATACAGTAATCAAATTATTCTGGAAATGTGTTTTCTCTTAAGCTTTCAAAACGATGGGATGCACGTAAAAAAAGTTAACATTCAAAAAAAAAATAATACAGTAACTAGGCAGAATCAACACATGCTTTTATTTCCATTGCATATAAAATCTCATATGAAGGTATTGATGTACAGTACTAACCCATAGGCTGTAAGAGAGGCTAAGAAACCAGTGAAAGAATAGCCATGTGCAATGTTCACACAAGTTGCCACTCTCAAGACATCCCCAAAGAAAATACCGAATTAAAACAGTAACAAGAAATTGTTCAGGATTTCTGTTGTTTTAGTGTCCCTTTTAGACCATATAAAACAAAAGCATTCGAATTCCTTTGGGCCAGGGCTGCTAAAATCTACAGTTTGTGTCAAAAAGGAGATTCCATTTTTTTCTTGGAAAAGAATCTCTCCTTTCACTAATAAGTCGCAAGTTACAGGGGCTATGCATCACTGAAAAGCAGAAGAGGTATTTACCTCACTCTGGCAAATTCAGTGATACCAGCTCTGAGTTATTTGGAGCAATGTGATAAGTCAAACAGCAAGAGCTGCTCAGTCCAACCTGCAAACCTAATAGAAGTGTTATTAAAACATCTAACAGTTTACTGCTCTTCTGTAGAGCTAGTGCACTATGCTACACACACCTGCACAAAGCTTTAGCTACACCTATATAAAATAAACTTTGGCTACTTGTAACACTAATATTGGAAAGCATTTCCAAGACTGAAGTTGAATATCCTACTATGGATTCTGCTTATACAGTGATCATTTGTGCTACTAAAGAAGAGACATTACAGACAATTGTAAAAGTGTATGAGTTACACCCTCTTAATTCTGATCATTCCATTTCACAATATGCATTAAAATCAAATGTTTATTAGAGATGCTTTCCAAAGCTGTTTCAGTGCATTTCAGCACTGAAATGCAGCATCAATTATTTATCTTTTTTAGGAACAAAAAATGGCTGCAATAATCCCCAATTACAGGCTGTAAAAAGATATTCAGAGATAATACAATTACATTACCAGAAGTCCGCAAAAGCTTGAACTTCCAGCAGGGTCAAGAATGAAAATTTATTGTAGTATTACACATATTAGCTCGTAAGAGTATCCCCCATCGGTTAGCAACTAAAAATATGGTATAAATGCCCAGCCCCAGCCCCAAGGCTACCTTACTTTTCAAATGCAGCTAAACAAGAAAATATTGTTTAAAGTTAAGGCACAGCCCTGGGACCAAAGACCTGCAGCTTTTTTAATCGATATATCTTTATGTATTTTATACTTTTCTTGAATCTTCCATAAACGAGCTCTGTGGTGACACTGAATATATTACAGGAGAAGAAATGTACAAGGAATATGTATACACAATAGTCATTCTCTCACCAAGAGTTTCCAGATACAGCAACACCACCCTGACAAGGATGATGTTATAATAAGAACTGATAATTTACAATTAACATTACAGTATGTACATTACAATAAATACATGGTTGTAAACAGAGACAAACAAGACTGTATTACAGGTAAGGTCATTTGGTGAGAAAAATGCATGGCACAAAAAAATAAATAATGCATTTGAAAAGGACTGTCAAAGCTTTCTAGAAAATCCACTTCATTCAAGTTTTTAAACTTCTGAATGCTATTTGTTCTATCTATATTCTTTCACTATCCTTTTTTTAGTGACACAAAACAATTTAAGAATTTAAATACAGCATTACTGAGTACAGCAACTTGCAAGCTAAAGTGTACTTTTATAAACAAGATGATTTTTCTTTTTTCCTCCCACTCAATATCCACTCACTGCATTTTTTATGGCAAAAATATTCACAACACATAAAGCCACTTGTAAATTGTATTGTTTTAAAGCAGTGTACAATGCTAAAACACACTTTGGCAAAAGAGGAAAAAAAAGATTGTACAGTGCATTATATCCCCAACTCTAAGAAATGATATCATTTTCTATGATTTGATTGTCCACATGTACAGGTGGATATCTCACAATATGGTTTTATGTTTATTTACTTTCAATTAGTGCAGAAACAACCTTCCAGGTCCTACTGATTATTCTGGAATTTATATTGCTTTTCCGCTACTGAGGTTCCAGGCACTCTTGGGGGCTGAAAGGACTTTTAGATGGATCAGGTTCAGCAAGAAATGATGAAAAAAAAAAAAAAAATTAAAAAAAAAGTCAAAACATAAAAAAAACCCCATGAGTTATCTTCATTCTTTTACTCCTTCTGCATGTTCTGTGCTAAGGCCCTGTGAGTCTAATGGTAAAAAAAAGTGATGACCTGGATATAGAAGAATGCAAATTTTATTTAAAAGTTGAATGATTAGCCAATTATAAGTTTCAGGTTTAAAACAGGTTTTATTACAGATCTCTGTTAATTTAAAAGTACCTGCATTCATATCTGCACATTTGCTACAAAAAAATCCAAAGGGAAAATAATGGCTGCTGCTGTCACCTTTTATTAAGAAATTACCTTGTCATTTTAACGGAATTTTACAGCATGGGAGTTTGCTAGCCTCCCGAGCTAGCTAGGCAACTATTTCTCATCTTCTACACTCAAAACTACAAATCTAATGAAGAGTAAAGTGGAGAAAATAAAATCTCTTCTTCCATGTGGCCAAACAGCTGAAAAATGACAAATATGAACTCCTACCTCCCTTTAGCTTTCCAATTTATGGAAGCTTTCAGTACCAATCAAACTGAAAGGTAGGATTCCCTTAGCACAAACTGGATGAAGGATGAAAAGATCTAAGATTGAAATAGTGTGGAGAAAACTGCAACTCCAATGATGCACTGCTCATTTATATAATAATATAAAAAGACAAGACTGGTCTGGCTCTTCTTGCAACAAAGACATGAAAAAATAACACTAATCATTATTTTTATGTTGTACACCTCTCAGATTAGCAAATAGTTTAACTAGATAGTTACCCAGATTAAAAGTTACTGGGAGTCATAAACTGGAAATATTACACTAATGTTTTTTTGTACCAGAACAAATATTTCATACATTGTATTAGTCTGTTCTGATTTAGCAGTCTATAGCTCCCAGACAAAAGCAGTCTGAAAAACCATGTTTCAGAGGAACAAATTTTGTTAGAATACCAAAATAGGTGCTTTTGCAGTGATGACAATTCATTACTCTTTTTACAGGCTCTGGTCCTGTAAATCCTAGTGTTAGAGGTCCCAGGTGGTATCACTGGGAGCACTTATTTCAGTAAGACAGAGTTGGCAGGATCAGGCCACTATGAGGGCAAAATCACTATATAAGTCCACTAACACATCTGGGAAAATTGTGATAAAAAAACCAAATAAACAATAAAAGCTATCATATTGACAAAGTTTTACGCAACACAAAAAAAATATTCATGGAACTCACTAATATATAAAATAATAGACCTTTACAGCTCAATATTACCATGACATTCTAAGGTGCCAAAAAAAAAATAAAAAATTTTAAAAAAAAGAAAAAAAAAAGGAAAAAAAAGAGAGAGAATTAAAGAAAAAAACCCCTAGAAATATTATCCAGTGTAGTACAGATTTTGTACTGAAAACTTGTAAGTTACTCTTTGGAAAAAAAATAACCAGTGGCAGATAAAAGTGGTTGTTTTTAAATATAATACCTTGGTATATTTAATAAAAGTAAGCTCTAAAAAAGATCTCTCTCGCATATTATACAAAATGGAGAGGTTAGTGCAACCCACTGGGTCACATTTTTTTCAGACATGTCTCAGAAGATTAGAAATTAGAAAATTATGCAATTTTCACAGCTTATCTTCATGTTGATAACAGAACCATTTTGTGTCCCAACATTTTTGTGAATTTGTTTTTCAGTCGGAACCTCAATGTCTTTTCTTTCTGTTTCCTCCAAAGATGAACATTATCCAATATCTTACAATACAATACAATGAATTCAAAAACTATCAAAGCATACCAACATTCATTTGGCAGGTGGTACTCCTCTTGAAAGCATTTGCTTTATTTAGTGGAATCTGCCAAATAGAGACCTCATTAAAATGTAATTTATGGATGCTCTCCCCCTGCTTTCTGACACCACGGAGGTGAAAATTCTGGTTACAATATTCCTGAGTGCCAAACTGAGTCATCAACTTCAGTTTTGATCAACAATCATCCTGGCAGATAACACCAAGTTCTGACCACGTTGTTGTAGTATGTGATAGATACTTTGGAAATCATTACCTACATTTAAAAAAAACCAACCCCCCGCAAAAGAAAGTGAAATTTCCCCAGCTCTACCCCCCACAAAAAACAAAACAAAACAAACAAAAAAAACAAACCAAACCAAAACAAAACAAAACAGAGAAGAGGAAAAGAAAGAGAGAGAGCAAGAGAGAAAGAGACTGTGTTTTCATTGTTATGTGTCAGGAGAATGTTCTTCTACCACACAAGGCTCTGCTGCTTGGTTATCCTCCTCTTCCACTTCCCCTACTTGCTCATCTAGAGGAATTTCAGTGGATTCTGAATCCTGGGTACAAAGAGTCTTGGAGTCACTGAAGCTGGCGTCTTCTTCCACTTGACTTCCACTGTCTTTTTCGGTGTCTGACTCCCCATCTTCCTCCAGTGTTAGCTCAAACTGGAATTTTTCAGTTTGACCCTGCTTTCCCACTTCCTTTTCTTCAGGTGCAGGAGAGGGACTTCGAGGGATTGTGCTCTGGTACCATTCTCGATTGTCCTCCAGTGTATCTAAGATATCCTGGGCATCTGGATGAACGAGATCTGCCCATGTCTCCCACAGAGGATGAACAATGTAATCTATAAAACCCACCTGTTTCAAATAATACAAGAATATGATTATTCACAAAGAAATGAGTAAGTCATGCGAAGTACGAGGAATTTAAACCTAGGAAAGGACACAGGATACATTACCCTTAAAGGTGGCTGAAAGGAAACCATACTAGTTTACATAACAGATAAGGTCTCTTACTTTTCAAAAGTCTGATTCAGGATATTGGATAAGGGCATGGAAAGGGATTTGTTTTCAAGTGAACGGCTCATTCCAAACAATTCCACTGCATCTAGTGAGCCACATGCCTGCTTTATATTTAATTCTGTTTTTGAAGGAAACCCCAATGTACAATAATCTCTCATGTATGCTGCTTTTCAGGTCAGGATAGTAATGGAATCCCTTCAGCAAACATACTGCCATGCACTATGTTTTCATAGTAAAAGTCTCAATTTGTCTCACTTACTACTGAGGAGCTGAATTAATCAATTCAAGGGGAAGAAAAGGAAAAAGTTCATTCAGAAATCATTCCAAACATAACTATGTACCATCCTTTTCTTCTAAAGGATTTAACTACCTTATCAAATCAGTTACCTGTGACTTTTCTACAGATGCATTGTGCTTATCACACATGGGGCTTATCTCCATTCCCCTCTCTCTTTCCCGGTCTCCCTGACGGAAAAATTCCTCCATTATTCTGTCTGTCCATTGGCGGTAGAGATGGAGTGGCTTGGTAGGGTTGCTCAGATCTGCACAGTGCACCATGTTCTGAAGAACCTAGAACAGATTGAACACCTGTGGTGTTATTACATTGAAGAAAAGCAGCTCTGTTTTTTTCTTTACATTTCTGGTGACTGTAAAACGAAAGTTTGAAAATACATGTAATGTAAGATTTATTCCAAACAGCTGAAACTTAAGTGCTTGTATGCTTCTCAGACTTGCAGTAAGAGCCAGGAACTATGTGGCTTCTGCTACTCTAACAGTCACAAAATCCTTGTGAGAAAAGGAATCACATTTTGATAATTTGAAGGGAAGGCCAAAGCCTCATTTAGCCCTGAACTACCCTAGCACTTTGTTAGTCTCCCAGAGAGTCACTTAGACCATGTCACTTAGACCTGTGAGGAAACAGAGGGAAGCAGCGAATCATGGTGTGAAAGAGACAGCTCAAATCCATCTGGAGAATGAGGATGACAATGTTTATATGGAATACAAGTGATCATCTTCAGAAATCATTTCCTTACCTGAATCCTGTCTGAATAGTTATCAAGAAGCAGGACACCAGAACTGGTCACTTTTTTAGTTTCAACCATAGTTTTTAAATCAGCCAGTAGATTCATATGCTTAGACATATCTGTTGCAAGTACCTAGAAAAAAACAAACAAAAAATGAACACTATGCAAATGGTACTACTGGAGTTTCTTTGAAGAATAATTAAACGTATAAATCAACAGTTTTGGAAGGAATCCATGGCTTCTATGTCTGAATACATGATACAGGTATGAGTCGTGTAGGTTCATAATAGTACATTCTCATATTAGTTATTTTAAGAATATGAAAAAAACATTGTTCAGCATTGTTCAGAATGGACTGATTAGCTCAAATTCATTATTAATTCAGTAGCAAATTTTTAACTGTGATGGTAGAATGGCATACATGTCAGTATAAAACCAGCTTGAGAAAGAATTGTATACTTTCTAGAAATGTTATTGGAAGTTATTGAATCTTGAAAGAATCCATTATTCATGTTTGGGTAAGTCATGACAAAACTCCAAACTTCCACTTCATTGCTTACGGGCTGGGTAACATGTAAATGTTATCATAAAATGCTTCTGTGCTTTATTATTCAAAGTACTAGCTCTATGGAAGAAGGAGTCTCAAAACTCACAATGTCAATGACCATTTTCCTCAATGATTGTCTCTGTTTTTTGGTCAAATTTTGGAAAATGTCACAATTTTCTTCCTGTAGCAGCTTGAAACCCACAGCTAAGTGATGATTCTCCAGTACTGATGAGTCATTGTACATCAAGGCGAGTTCAGAATCTGCAATAACAATTGCAGGGCAGAATGTTACTTAAGCCTATGCTTCTACCACATCCCTTAAGGTCTTTTTCAAATTCATTACATGCATAACAAGATTTACAGATAAACTTTTAATAACAGCCCTGAAAGTTACAGAATTATTGACTGAATATCTTACTAGGTCAAGGCAAAGTATGTTGAGCAAAACAAAGAAAAGGCTTTGCAATGATGCATGGACATGTGGCAAGTTCGAAAAAATACCAGAAAGGTGATTTTCAGAATAAATTTTTTATATCTGCATAAGGTAACTTAGAAAATATTATATGCATAATATATGCATAAACACACCTCAACTAAATCACACTCCGATGCGGTGTCTTTTTCATGCTTCTCTCCATGCTAAATTTTTAGAACACCTAAAATTCTATTGTTTCAAAATTTCCATCTTTTCAGCACTTTGACCTGGGAATACTCTGCTGAGGCTTTTCTGCAGGTCTGCTGCAGAGCACACGCTTCTTGGTTTTCAAATCATGTTCTTCTGCAGTTATCTAAGACGCTCAGATGCCTAGTGAACTAGGCGTAGTCATTAGTCCATGACAACTGAGGGCTGGTAGGATGGTAACACCTACCCTTCTGTCTTTCTCATGTAATGTCACATGGTGTGAAACTGCAGGCAGTGGCCTTGCCTGCTGCCTTGTGTTTGAGCATGGCCAGTCCCTGATGCTGTCTATAATGCTGTCTTGACCAATGGAATTATCCTTACCTCAGTCACCCCATATGGCCATGAAAGAAACACACGCTTTCCCAGCCATGCCTGTGCTAAGGCTCACCTGTAAGGTCAGCTTAGACCTGCTGAACAGACAGCTCTGAAAAATCGAAGCAGGCATGAAACTTTCTGCACAGCTTTAGCTTTAACCCAGGAACACTGCACAGTCAGCTTGCATATGCTTTAAGATACAACTTGTAAATAAATCGATCACAAAGAAAACTCAAATAATTTTAAGCAATCATACTTTTCATGTGCTATATTCTATTTATTACAGCTGTTCTAGCCTAAGTCTAGACACACATCAGTCTATTCCACTCTTTGTCCTCTTTTCTTCTTTTACAGCAGATATGTTTTAAAATCCCTCTGGTTCAATGGGAGACCTCTAAAAGCTTTGATCTTCAGGTTTCATTAATCTCATTATCTATTCTCCTTCTGTCTTCCTCTCCTGTCTTAAATAAATCAATCTGTTGAATCAGGAAAGCCTTCCTCTGCCTTTCCTTCTCCCAAAGGCAGCAAAACCTTTGGTAACAACAGAAGTAGAAAGAATGCAAGTTTGTAAAATGATCTCTCTATCATCTTTCTAAGGGCACATACAAAGCTTGCATACTTGTCTTTCCTATGCAGAAAACAGGCACTACTTTATTTTCCTTTCAAAAAGCCTTCTGATTCACTGCAACTGCAAAATACTCCACATTGCCAAAATACTTCAGAAGAGCTGGAGCTACAGACACAGCTAAAATTCACTCAACCTAAAAATGGATGTAAAAATGGAAGAAAGTTCCCCCTTGGTAATCTGGGGTACATATTATAAGATTCAAGAATATTTTTCTGCAAGGACAGAGTTACAGTGGTAAAATCAGCATCTCCTCTGATGCCAAAACACTTCATATCTGTTTGTTCTTTAATAGCATGCAAGAGGGATCAGTTTAGGTGACAACTCTGTAATAGAATTTAAATAGGAATAGAATAGAAAAATCCCAAGACTTATTGTAAAAAATAAGATGAAAATATGGCAAATATGTACATACTAACTAAGTCAATAATTTATTTTTTTTTAAAATGCATTCTTATATTTAGCGAAGTGTAAATTTCTTATATTTAGTGAAATCTTAATACATTGTTTGGTTCACTGGAAAAACAAAATTAGATGGAAGTGAATTATCTTCTAGAGATTAGGAGAATTTCTGATTTGAGAAACACACATTAAATTCTCTTTTTCTGTCTCTGTCCCTGCAGTTTATTCTTTGTACACAGAACAGTTTAAAAGAAGCAAAATCTCTTTGCTTCTTTCAGCCTTGCAACAGCAGTTTCAATTAGTGTTGTTACTTGACTGGCACATAAGCCTCCTTTATCAAAAGCTGAATGAAGCAAAACACGATATATTTTCTGAGCTGGTAATTATGAGCATGAGTATGACTCCTACATTAGCTGAATTTCAATCTATCTAACTAGAAGTAAAAGCTTTATGCACCACTACTTGTCCCTTCAACTAAGTCAACCCTCTTAAACCTGAACAATACATTGATTTCCTCATAGAACCTTGGAGCCATCAATATAAACTGGTACTCAATTTCTGACTTAACAAGCAAAAAAAAAGGTTTTACTTACATATGCCCACTCTTAAGAATTCAGGTATTATCAACATTTTTTTGCACAAAGTTTGATTCACTCTCTGCCTGTATTGCACTGCTGAATTGTACTGGTCCCCAGTAAGGCACAAAAAATCCAGTCAATCTTAATCCTCTTCCATGTGGATGAGTCATCAAATTCAATTTTATTATAGGGTGGCCCTTAGGCCATTGAGACAAACAAAACAAAGTGCAGGCTAAACTGAAATGCATGTCTTATTTGAATATACAGCAGCAATGAGTCAGAGGAGGAGCTTTCTTCTTCAAATTCTACTGCTGATTTGAGGTCATTCTATTTTAACTTTGTGAAATAGATTCACCCATATGCAGAAGTGACAGTATCTATAAATGTGCAACCAGATGGGTCAAATACACAGCACTGGGTATGCTTCCATTTCTGTTACTTTTTCTTCTTCTCTGCTTGGAATATTAGTATTATTTAAACCCTGTACTTCTGGGTCACTTACCATAAAAGGAGAAGTTGTCAGAGAGCAGAAGAAATAACATAGTATGATGGAACTTGTACTGACCTACTAAGTGCTATCCACTTAGAATAGCGCTGTAAGTCAACAAAACCCAAGCAGGTTGCCACTGGGACAGCAAACCATTGAGTAAATATGTCATGATCAGGTTCAATAAAGTTAACAGTGTTTTCCTTTCAGTAGATGAATAAGGAGTGGATAGAGGTTCAGCAATTTTGCAGACAACAGCCTTGAGGAATGCAGAAGTACACTGGGTTTCAAATTTGGAGATGACATTGGGGTCAGAAAAAAATGAACAGGTTTATCATAGCTTCAGAAACATGGAGAGGAAATTCAGTCTACAAGGCATGAGAGATCAAAAGCCAAGTACAGGATCAGGGAAGAGATTGTCCTGACTGTGTTTGCTAAAAGGAAACTTGCTTTTCTGCTTTCTGAATTTCTATCCTTGGTCATTTCATACGTTTCCAGTATAAACACATAAACTCTTGTCTTGTTGTTTGTTCAGTTTTTTTGAATCTTCCTTCATTCTCTTCCTAAAACTTTATCTATTTCATGTAAATCAACTATTTCCAGTAGAGACATTGCAATACAATGAAATACAATGAATGCAATACATTGAAACAATGCCAAGTTTATAGTTCATACCTTAGTAATTCTTGCTAGAGTGTACTATGTAAGTTATTTCTAAGGTTACAAAAACTGCAAAGTAATATCAGGTTTTAAATATAAACGTGTATGTATTTATTGAGAAAAGTTAGAACTAGAAGCAAGCAAGGAATGAACTGTGTCATTTTCAGTTGCTATGTGCAGACCTCACAACAAATTTTTGAGAAAACCACTAAACATCAAACTTACTTGTGTTGATAAGAAACTGGTTTGAAACCCCAGGATGATCTACATCATGTATTGCACTGGCAAAAATTGCTGCAAGAATCTCCAAATCAGTGAATACCGCCTAGAATATAATGAAACAGAAATGACAATCACCAACCAGTGAAAAAGTGTTTTCAATAAAAAGGTCTCTACTTTGAATCTGTATGTGAACAAACAAAACACATTTGAAATATACCATGATCTCTAGCGACTTTACACGCAAGCTATCAAACCCTTTGTGAAATCATTTTGTAGAATTTCATAAGAAAATAGAAATTCATAAGAATTTCAAACATTTCAAGTTTGGCCAAAATAAACTGATTTGTACTTCATACAGAGAGCATCACTAAATTTTGTCACTGCTGAAGTATTTTCAGCTTCAGTCTGTAAATAAATCCACCTTTATTAGACAATTAAGTACAGGTTTCTAACTTATAGCACAAGATAAAGTTAAACATTTCACCTTGGCTCCTGTGTGTTGTCCTGTACTCGAAAGATGCAAATCTCCTACATAATGCTAAAGGAAATAGTGACAGACTACACAAATCTCACTTAGCATTTACTGATTTTCCACTTGTATGAGATTATTTGGAAGACAGGAAAAGAGGACTGCAATGAACTTGGAATGTCACCTAGCCCAGTGCCCTGTTGTCAGAAGCACCCACAAGATGCAAATGCTTTCAAAACTGTTCAAGAATGGCTCAGAAGTGCACAGACCAGCAGTGGCACTGGGCAGACATTGCCATTTCACTGGCTAAAGCTCTGCTGATAAGAAGGCCATGGGGAAAAAAAAAACTGATCTATAAAAAAAACCCCAAAATTTTACTGATGACTAGTTTAGCTGTGTGGTGAAGCCAATGGTGTTTAAAGAACATTATCTGATCTTTCTTCTTGAGAGCAAGAAAATTTTTCTCAAGAGATTTCCAACTCTTTGAGAATACAAACTTTCCAGCAGTCTCAAAGTCCACTATTTTTAAGAAGAAGGTAGAACAGGTGTATTCAGTAACATGAAATATTGACCATTAAAGGATAGAGTCAAAGTGCAGCCCTTTTTGAAAATGAAGGTAGATCCTTTTGAACTAATACAATTTCTACTGCTTTTTTCCTAACCATTTGCTGGGATATATCATTGTTTGCTATGTTAAGACCTGAACTGTGTTTAAAAGAGGGAAAATCTCCAAATTTCACATCCTTTTACTTCAGATATTTAAGAACTTTCAAGAAGGTAATTGCTACAGAAAGAACAGATTATTTTTTTCCCAATTTGAAATATTTATGGGGTGAGAGAGAGGTGGGGGGAGGGGGGATGGTAAAAATTAGACATAGTCCAGTGAAAATTTAGTAGATGTTCCAATCTGTCTTAGAAATAAATATAAAAGTAGCCTTTCTGGATCAGAATAAACTTTCCTAAGTAATCCCATTTAGTGTGTTTAGGTACAGTACCACATGGGAAATTACTACAGAACAGGATGTATAAATAATAAGATGGTGGAAACAAGATATGCATTGTGTTATGGTGAAAAGGGTTATGACAGCAAAAACCTGCATGATATAAAATGAAAAGATGTGATATTTTCTGCACGATATTTACATGTAACTTTGATCCCCACAAAATATCTTTAAAAGAACAGAATTCATTAAAGAAATGTTAAGATTTATTTTAAAAACATGGCAGAAACTAAGATCTTTAATATTTAGTTCAGAAGACTCTCAGTGCATCCTCTTCTCTCACAACTGCCCCTTCTTTTCTTCAATGTAGTTTACCTCTAATGCTGGGGTTGATAGTAGGACATGGGTAGATTGAACAACATCTGCAGCATGTATGTTATTGTGGTATGCCACATCTGCATGGTAATGGTCTTCCAGGGTCATCAAGTAAGTTATTAAAGTATCTACTGGAATCTTAAAAGTTTTTAACAAGTCCCGCTCCTGTAAAAGTAAAGGAAAACCAATTAGATTTCAAAGCACAGAACAGTCTCCAAGATAAGAAAAAAAGCAGCATGACTGCTCCTACTTGCCTGAAAAATAGTGTGCATGATGACAGTCAGAGGTCGGTTTCCAGATAACTCTGCTACTCTGAAGACCTGAAGACCCCACTTGTTCAAATCTTCAAGTTCCTAGAAGAGAATCAAGCAATGAACAGATTGAAACCTAACACAAAAAATCCTGTAATTTTTGAGAGAAGCAATTATAGAGGACTCATTCAAACCTGGGCACTGTGCAAGTTACACGCTAAACTTTGCAAGAGCTGAACTCTAAAATCCACACCTGCTACTAATCTTGCAATATTGGAATTTACATCTACCCATTCTTCAGATTTTACTTGTCTAAGCAGGAAAGACTGTCTCTTAAGTGGATTGCTCCACAGGGAAAAATTCTACAGTATCTCGAATGAGTTTAACTGAAACACTTTGCTATCTCACTGTCTGTTGACAACGAAGTTCAAGGAGGAGAAAACCTCCAGAGATGCTGTGATTCTGCTGCTCTCTCCCTGGTTCTCAGAAACACTCTTCAAATAAGATTCCTGAAAATGTTAGGATAGGCATATTTTAAAATGCAAAACTCAGCCAAAATTCCCTTTATACCAATTTTCTGTTATTACCAAGTAGTTAGCTTCTGGTGCAGAAAGTAATAAGAAATTTCATTAAAAAATAAGAGAAAGTATGTACATAAAATGATACAGCTAAAAATAGGATGGGTTGCTCTAATACAATGTACCTTTGTGCATTTTTAAAAAATAAGGTAGCTATCTATACATTTTAATTCCTGTGACATTATGTAATACTTTTACTCCTCAATTTTCAGATACTGTTTATGAATAGGCAGCTTTCTTAATGAATACACAAACGCTAATTTACATTCTGTCTCTAGATGAAATTGTCTTCTTGCTAAAATTAACCCTTATGATCTGATTCGGATTTAACTTGCTATTCTTCCACTCCAACGAATTTGGATTATTTCAAGTGATAACAATGCTTGCTGCTGCAGCTTGAAATCGATGTGCATAAGCAGAGGATGGAATAATTCTGAAAAGTCCACACTCTGTTTATACAAATTCAAGGAGATATATATATATATATATATATATATATATATTTTCTACCTTGGCAAGGACATCTTCTTGGTCTGTTTTAACTCCAAACCTGGGAATACTGGAATTAGTTAGGCTGGAGCTGTGCATGAGTTTTTTGACTCCACTGATCTGGGACATTGGCCTCTTCTTTTTCTCTTTCTCTTTCTGTGTTGGAGACGGGATTTCAACTTCGTGTTGCTTGTCTTCAAAAAAATGAATAAAAAGAAAATAATTAATAAAATAATTATAAATATTATAAAATTCACTGTTGAGTTGCACCTTGTGGACTTTTAAATTGTTAGAAAAACTTGTTTTAAGATTTTGCAACAGATTCTTTCTATCAAGATCACTAAACCCATGAAGAGTTAAATATAGACTTATACTTCAGTACAAGAAGATCTCTTTTACTCAAATTGCCTCATTATTTCTGAATTGGCTTTAAAAGCAACTTGTGACTGTCTGATTACCACTTCTGCCATATCCCTAGTGCTGTAGAAAGGGTCAATCATCTCAGTATAAAAACGTTATTACAACCGCACAGGAATACATTTTGCAAGAAAAAATAACTTTGTCTCTTTTATTCAGGACAAACGTTCTCTGAAACTGTATTTCAAGAACTGTCCATGTCCATCCTCATGTAAACCTTTAGAAAATTTTTTCAGGACTCAGAAGGATTTATTACTTGTGGACTGGTCCTGTCTGCTAAGACTGTACAACTTGGAAAGCCTTTTGCCATCTGCAAGTACTTTGGGCTGCTGGCAGTTCATGCCACCAGTGCTATGTTTCTGCACCTCCCAAATAGAGACAATGACAAAGACAAAACCAGTGCTTTGTTAACCTCTAAGTTTTGCTGTGGGCTTTTGCCTCCATAGCAGCATCACCAGCATCACTTGACAAAATTTATCTAGGTATGTGCCAGCAAAACTTCAGACAATAATTAAACTGAGAGTAAAGTACATTTAGGCAATTGCCAAATGATTGCTGCAAAACCAGTGTGGGGTTGTGGAGCATTGCAAGCATCTGCCCCAAAGAAACCCATGTTAGTGCAGTGAAGGGCTTTTCTGACAAAACCACTAGGAACATAAATTATTTTTTGTTCCTTTTATTCATACTGTGTTTCAATCTAGAGTTGAATAACTCCCTTCAAATTATCTCTTGGTTTTTTCTGCTGAAATTTACCTCTACCTTTTCTATATTCCTCAAGGAATATATCAGTAAAACCAAAAAAATCCAGAAAAGATATGTGCTTCTGACATAGGAGATGATCCAAAACAGCTAAAAAACACCTAAACAAAAATAAAATTTATAAAGAAAGTAAGCAAAATTGGGATTTAAATTAAAAAAACCCCAAAAACGTGTGTTTTTGCCTTTCTGCAATACTCATTTCCAATACAGACTTTGCAACCAGATGAGGTTGACAAGTCCATTTCTAATTACCAGCTTGTTATATGTTTACTTCTTCACATCCTTCTCTCTTTATTTATTTATTTTTTTAATTATCCTTTGGCAGATACATTTAATGGACACCTCAAATTCCGAACAAATCACAATGAAGAAGAGACTTTGGAAATGTCACCAGGTAGCAGCCTGCAGCACTGAGTCCCCCGACTACCCCATCATACTTCACCACCCCCCTTGTAGGGAGAAAAAGGGGAGGCAGAGTATGGCCACCCTTGTCTGGTGCAAACTGACAGCAGATGAGGAGCTGTTACTTGTGCTTGTGCTTTGATGTTTATGGTTTCAGTCATATGCACAAAGTTTAGACTCATCAAACAGAGATTCTTAAGCTGAGCTGTCAGACTAACTCAAGTGAAACGAAGTGTCTGTCTGAATGACTTTAGATCTCCAGAGAAACTCTGTGGGACTGCCTTTGCTTTTGTAACTTTGAGCACACAGGGCTGTGCCCATCTGAACATCCAGAAAAGACAGCTTGCCATTTTGACCCTGTCTATGCTACGCTCATTGACAGGTTCTCAAACATTTTCCATTCATAGAAAACAGTTAATGACGCTGAAAAATAAAAACATTGCATATTATCATAGACAGTCTAGGACCCTTATGTCTTATACACAGATTATATTTCTTGTCATTATAAACAACTACAAACATTCATATACCCCTAAAGGAAAACAGTTTGGTTTTAGTTTAGTTTGTGTGTTTGTTTGTTTGTTTTATATAAGAACAGAAAACCCTGTTTTCTCATGACATCTTCCCAACTTACAGGTGTGAGACAGTTTGTAGATGTTGAGAAAATAAGTTATGT
This sequence comes from Parus major, assembly GCF_001522545.3. NCBI lineage: Eukaryota > Metazoa > Chordata > Aves > Passeriformes > Paridae > Parus > Parus major. Next base: position 17,983,643 of record NC_031799.1, read on the forward strand.
ATTAAAAAAAAATAAAATAATAAACTCATTAAATATTTCCAGGGAGAGTAAGTTTTCTATTTATATAGATGTTCAGAACCGATGGACTTAGACTGCATATTTTGAAAATATTTAAGCAATACATCTGTAAATGAGGTGTTTCCACTGTTGTGCTGCACTTACACTACAATTTTAAATATCTAGTTTTTCATGCAGACAGAAAAAAGTACCTATGGTCCAGTAAATTAGAAGTGTTTGCCTTTCCACCCTCTTTCTGCTCAAGACTGAGATCTCATGCAAAAGGCTGACGGATGCATTTCTTTACCCTGTCAAAGTATGTCTTAAGCTTTCAAGTGAAAGCAAGCAGAAGCTGGCATCTCAGTCTCCATAGCCTAAGTGGGTCATCCTTTCAGGCAACTGCACACTGTGGTTTTCAGGGCATCTGGAGCTGGGCAATACTGCTTGTCCATGACAGAGGCTTATCCCTCTCCCAGTGTCTGAAACCCCGCTGTGCTACAGCAGTTGGCACACTACTGCAAACGTGGGCCAGCTGAACAGACACGTTCAGACATCCATTTTGGACAGGGTGACAGGACAAAATGTACTTTACAGAAACCCCACTTCTTCCAAAAAAGCCACAAAAAGCACCAGCTACAGTATCTCACACAGAATATGACAGATCTTAACATGTATGACTGCATCACTTTTTAAAGTACTTGTTATCATAATTCAGATGTATTTGACTGTGCCTCTCTTATTACAACAACTTTATGAACCAACAGTATCTTGCTCAAATAGCAGTGTTTTGAGATTGCTATATCATATCCAAATATCTTTATTTTCATGTTCAAAGTCAACAATATGGAATGAAGTTTTCCTGATTTTCACAAATTTTAGGAAAAAAAAGAAAAGCCATGTTGAAGGAACCATATTCTTAGCAATATTGTGTTGGGCTTTTGTTAATGCTCACATCCCAGCATGCCAAGATCTTGACCTGCAAAAATCTTCCTGGAAAAAGCCAATTCATGATGTTTATTTAGTCACATGCACCTAACTGTGAATGTGCAGGCAGGGGATACCAAAATATCTTAACTGCGTGCTGTGAGATTTTATGAGGTTATTTGTGCTTATGTGCTTCTATCACACTGAATTTTCTGCAGTAATTCCAGTAGGAAATCTACCTAATGATAGAATTCCCTTTAATATATATATATATATATAATATATATATATAAAGATATATAAAGATATAAATATATATATATAAAGATATATAAAGATATAAATATATATACGTGTGTGTGTATATATGTGTGTATATATATATACACACAAACACACATATATGTATATACATACGAATATATATATATATACATATGTGTCTATATATATATATAGACACATATGTGTCTATATATATATATATATAATTACCACTTTGAGATTAGCCCAGTTGGTTAGTGCAGGGTTGTAGGTTTGAGCTCTGTATGGGCCATTTACTTAAGAGTTGGACTTGATGATCCTTGTGAGTCCCTTCCAACTCAGAATATTCTGTGAATCTATGTGCTTCTCTATAATTAATTATATAAATTTCTTAATATTGTAGCAATATAGTAGTTATAATATGTACATGAATATTTATCTATAATTACACACACATAGAAATCACATACACAAATGAATTGAGCTGTGAGGAAATGGCTCTAACCTGATCTGCACACATGCTGACAACAATATGCTAAATGCAGTTTCTGAAAGTAGAAATTAATATGGAAAGCCACTTGCTTTTAGCCTCTAACATAACCCAGAGAGATATAAAAACCCCCAAAAGGCAAAAAAAATTAACCCTTCATAGTCTTACCTAAGAAAGTGTTTGATATATATTCTGAGACCTGATTGCCTGACCGGCTCATTTCAGAGAGATGGGTCAGCTCACGGTTGAGCATTCTTTTAAACTGGAAAAGAAAACAAAAAAAATGTATGGTTAGTTACATCAAGATAAATTTTAGTTAGGATAAGAAAATGCAATCACTTTATAGTTGGGGAAAGAACATGTCATTAAGAATATGTACTAAACACTACTGTGAAAGCAGAAATCACATATACCAACGATATACCAACTTATTCATGGATTGGGCAATGTCATTCTTAACCTTCTAAATTACACCACAGCAATTCAATGACCAAGGTACAGCATCCTACTAGTAACTGAAAACTCTATGGCATTTGCACATACACAAGTTACAATACTGTCTTCCCAATTTTTCAATTTTAATTTGGAAAGTAAATAGAAATGTATTTATATAGAAGCTATTCTCTACTAGTTTTCTCACAAGATTTGTAAATTAATCTATTTTTGCATTTTTTGCAATTCTTTTGGTAACATTTTAAGTCTATCTTACTTCTTATCATTAATCTACTCAAAATTATTTGACAGCATTACTCCAAACAATCCAAATATGCTTGTTTATTTATTGAAATAAATTTCAAGTAAATTGATTTCATATTAGCCAATATGAAAAGAGGTAGGTTTCGTAGTCTCTGACCTAAAACTATTATATTCAACCAGTCCAATGACTTGACCATTCCACTGTCTCAGAAAACTGCAAACATCTCCAAGAAACATCGGGATAGAAAATACCTATCTGTGGAAACACATTCTATTTCCCTTTTAGTTAGCAATTCACTCTAGTCACTCTAAAGGATAGAAGCAGATACTAATATTCCATGAAATGTATAATTAATTAGGTACACATCACTGAACCTTTCTTGATTCCTTCTAGATTCCAGGGTGAAATGATATCCTGTGTTATTATGCTTGACAGGTTAATTGCATAATACAGCTCTCACTGTCTTAGATGCATTTTCATTGACTACAGCTCTACCTTGATATTACCAACAAACAGAAGGCAGCAATACTTACTAACAATTCAAACAACTCGTGCCAATGAAAATAAGCATGCATCTGTCACTATTGAATTTTGCCTCCTGTTGTGCCATCCTTTCATTTTGTTGTTAGATTTCTCAGTCATCTTTTCTCTTAACAAAGCCAAATGATTGTGCCACTTTCAGAATCACATTTTACCTTCTTTATGCAGTCATGACTATCTGTTATATCAAGGAATAGCTTACCCTTAGAGTATACACATGTAAACATTCCTCTATGTTGAAAACTGGTAATTGATAATTTATTCTTCTTCAAAGGAGGTAAACCACTGTAGTAAATATTAACCATCCCATTTTCATCCCACTGGAATCATCAAAGCTATTTCTTCAAAGTGGCCTTGCATAGTGAAAGGTGTTATTTTCTTCACAATATCTTTGTAAGCCACCAATTACCATATTGCTCACAATGTGCCCGATAAAATTATTTTTAATAAAACATTCTAACCATTAGCCACTGCATTTTCCTGCCATCTTTACATGTCATCAGCTCAGGAAGTTCCACAGCTATGAAGACTGAATCCTATTTTAGTCACAAGCCAAAGGCTCGGCTTTTATCTCAGATATATCCATGTGCTAGGAAGTGCTCAACACGTCTGAAAATTAGAACCATACTGCAAATGCAGCTATACCTACTATGAGAACTACAGAGCTATGCATTCTAGACAAAACCAGTCTCAACCTCTTCAGCAATGTCTGATGTTTGTCACCAATGTCAAATGTTGAAAAACCAAGCCACGTTTACCAAGCAGTAAAATGACTGGTCCAAAAATCCCAAGATCTTTTTTAAAAGTCTGTCTTTAAACTTTTAAATACTTCAAACACTTATGTCATGCTTACACACTTTTTCTTCTGTTCCCACAAAAGGTGAGAAACTAATATGTAAGACAAAGACTGAAGAAGCCATGGAATAGCTTGTCTCCAGATGGCATCCAGAGGCTGCAGCTTCAAATCAAATACTGTGGATAGGAATCTTAATAAAATGTCAGGAGTTGACAAAACCACTTTAACTTCCAGGCATGTCATCAGTTTATCCATTATTACTTCAATATTCTCTCTTCCTTAATTTAATTAGCTAGTTCACTGGATCCTAACTTCAATAAATCCTCATCTGCCTGGTTGTTTCCTAGTAAACCCTTCTACCTAATGCCCAACTTGGTAATGCTGTTTTTGCTGCAGAAAAACACCAATAGTGTCATGTTCCACACTGGAAAAAAAGACCCATCTAGCCACCACTGGCTGGTACTCTTCAGGAAGTCTTCTTAAAAGTTTCCCAGCTTTGAAAGAGGAACAAATCAGTGTTTGCAGCTACCTGACACAGGAAATAGGCAGGATCCCCCCCCCAAATAATAAATTTAAATGCAGGGAGTGGGTAGAGAGCTTTGTTATTGAATACTGGGAATCATCTTACCGAACTTAGGGAGTATATGTTTTCTAAGAAGTTTCTGTTCAGTGTTTGTTGCATGAATATCCACAACAAATGGAAGACACATAACAGTCTTTTCTAATGCAATGTTCCCCACTGGTCTGATGCAAACCCTCTTCTTCCCACCTCCCAACACCCTCCCAAGTCAGTAGAACATGAAAACTCAACCATCTGCATGAGAATTGTAGAACAGTCTATGTTACTGCTGAACAAGGGTGTAAAGTAAAACAAGTCCCTCAACCTCTGCAAGGCCTTCCTGCTGAGAGCAAATTCAATTGGAATTGCCTTTGGCTTTGAAGAACTGTAGCTGCATGATTCCCTCATAACTCTTTCACATGTTGCTGACGCCACCAAACCAAAACTTTAATTGACATTTATTTTGAAAACTTATGGACTAAGCATGAGTTTTGAGGACTGTTTTGATTTTCTAATTATCTGACAAAGCCTTACAACCACCATTGCCATTGAATCAGAGGAAGCTGAAGACCATATGCAGACAGCAGTTTCTGAAATAGAACAATAATGCTCTTTGAGAAGAAAAAATTTAAAAAGTCAAACAAGAGACAAATAGCAATCAAGGTATTCAGGCATTTTTTTTTCTTTGTACTCTGTTTCACTGTATCTGTACATTGCTCATTCCCCTTATGTTTAATAACTTGCCTTTTGAGGAATAAAAACCCTTTTTTCTAAGAAAAAAACAATCAAAACAGCAACCCCAAATTTAAACCCATTTTTTTTTTTCCTATTTTACTTATTTCTCAAAGATTTAATTTGGGCCCAAGTGCACCCATACATAATTACTGTTTCAAAAATCCACATATTTACACAGCTCTGCACAATTACCTTATAATGAAATTTTGACTCTCACATGGCTCCCAAAAGCTCTTATTGCCAACCAGAGAAGTTGGTTACATCTATAAGCCAGCACTGTTTTACTTATCCAAGAAATACCCCTAAGTGCTTGAAATTGGCTAGAATCCACAGTCTCATAATATGGCGTCCTGGAATAACACTTTGCATGTTCCAAAAAAGTCAAACAGGACATAAAACCACCTTGTTCCTAAAGTAAATATTAAGAGTGATATTTTGAGTAAGAATTTTAAAAATCTGAATGCCATATACTTTCCAAATTCAAGAAAATAAATCATTAAGATCAAAACTCTTGGTATTAATAAATATTTAAACTGTACATTTTAATTATGATATTGTGAGCTCAGCATGGGGAGGAAGCAGAGGTTTTCAGCTGATCTATGTGTATATTGTATTCTTTCTCAAAAAGAAATATTTTCACACATCCCACTAGGCATTGTTAGGTTGGAAAAATGACACATACATCCCTTTGGAATACCACAGTCCTTGACTATAGCCTTAGAAAATCCCCCTGGAAATGAACTAGCTATAAAATGTTCATTAAGCTAATTATACAGTTCTTTACTGCCAAATACTGATGCCAGACCAATGGAGCCATAAACTCTTTTCTAAGAAGAAGTCCTGAAAATATTTCCTTACACAGAATTTTTAAAGTTTCATTTGTTTATATTTATTTTAGATTTTAATTTCAGAAGGGGTTAGGGGGGTGGGGGGGATTAGAAGCTTCAGAGCCCTCAACAAATACAAGGAGAGTATTCAAATATTAAAAATACCCCTGAAGTGAAAAAAGTAGATGTGCACCTTTATCTCCTTTTATGAACCTAAGAAGTCTGTTGTAGCAAAAACTGTAATACATGAGAATAAAGGTACATATATTAATGATAATGAACTGAGAACATTTTGCTAAACTGTGTTAACTGCCCAAGAAGGGGTTTATAGTTTAGGTCTTTCTAGGCTGAAGCCCAATGTGTGCACATCTCTACATCTACATTACTGCTGTCAGCCTAGGATAAACATACATGGAGGGTTTTTTCTGAAAAATAAGATACTTTTCTGATATCAGCAAAGATACACAGAAAACACAGACAAACTTTTGGAGTAACCATGTTCCCAGATGGCAACCAGAGCCTTTCACACATTTTTGGGAAATTTTGAACATATATAAGAAAGAAACATCAACTCCCAAGATTCAATAAAGTTGATTCATGGACATGACCAAGTCTGGGCCGCATGCTTTATGTATATGTAGGGGTTATTGTTTACACATTAGAAGATTTTACAAATTCTGTGTAAAGTTATTGACTCCATAACAAAGAGCTTAAGTAAAGAAGCAGCCAGCAGCTAGTGGTGTTGAAAGGAAGCACACAGAACCGCTCTTGATGTAGACTCCCTTCAGCAGCTGGGTCTCTTCCATGCAGGCTTTTTGTTCCTGTAAAGAAACCTGCTGCATCCCAGGGTCTGCAAAGGGGCTGCCTCCACCACAGCCTTTGGCAATACTGAAGGTGAAGCTACAGCCAGAAGGTAGTCTGTGGACCAAAAATCCCAGTCCTGCCTGGCTTTCAGTTATAGCATTTATCAAGTTCCAAGTCTAGTGGAAGCTGGAATAAAAATGTTCAAGAGTGACAGAGGACTCTCACAGCACTGGCTCCCAAACCCACATGGCAAAGATCCCAGTTCCAGCCTTTCTGGCTGCCTGTTTTCTAGACAACATTTCTAAAAGCTTACATGAATAGAATACATCAATGTAACATGCAATTAATACTTGGAACATTCAACTTACATTTTTTTTCTGAAATATCTACCAATGCCATTTTTCAAATATGCTGGTATCTCAAAATTAATAAACTATATTATATTACTAGATTTAGATACACTAGATTTAGAAAGCTACAATGAAACAAAGAAGGAATTTAAAATAAGTCAGCTTTACCAATTAACATAAGGGTTCTGTATGTACTACTCATGGATGCAAAACTATCTTTGATTTTAGCAGCATTCTGGATACATAAAAAGCAATCTTAACAGCTAAAGGTTTGGGTTGGAAGCCCATAGGTTTAATTAACATCAAGGCCAGACACTGTTTTTTATAATAACTTACAGAAAGGCAGGTATCTCTAAAGCTGTCATTGTGATAATGGTGCTCATTTTTTTCAAGGAAAGATACTCAATACAAATCAGGGGTAAGCATTCCCATTTTCAAAAAAATAATCCATAGGGGATAAAGTACAGCCTGGAGCACACAGAAATATGTGTATAATGAAGGACAGAAACATATACAATATAATATCTGAGAATTAGATATTTAAATCCTCAAAATTACATAAACACTCAACATAATTGTTTTCAATGTCATAAAACACAGAACATCTTTGCTTCTTCTCACAGTTTTTTGTCTCAAAAAGCACTGTAATAAAATTGTGCTCAAGCATGACTTAGCATGACTTAAAGTCACCCCAGGACATTTCTTAACTAAGAGCACTGTCTGTAGACCGTATAAAACACTCTCTATACAAAGGAAATTTTTTCCCCCTGTGTCCTCAATTACAGCTACCATGGTCTCTGCTAAACTTCAATTAGAAAAAAGAAAAGTCTATCAATTATAAAGGCTAAACAGTAAGAGTAAACTTTTCTCTTTTTTAAATTGGTGATTGAATTTTTGTGATTTAGCAAGGAGGAACATGACAGCAGCTGCCTAGAAATGCAGGAAATACTTTCTAGTAAATTATGATAAATTACTTTTAGCTGAAAAGCAAAGTAATTTCATCTCATTGTTTTGGTAAACAAGATAGAAATCTACCTAGCTAGCATAATGGGATGAAATTTCTTCGCAAATGCCTGATCAAAATCCTTGATAATATAGTGTAAAAATTCAGCATTATCTGAGAATACCTACAAATGGATGTAATCAGGCTTTGCATTTCTATTTTAAAATACATGTATCTATTGTAAAATTAGTCATTAATAAAAAAAAGCATAATAGATTCAATTGCACAAATATAAAGCTTGTGTCATTTCTAGTAATTTAATTCAACTTATGCATTATTTACTTCAGGACAAATCAGAGTTTCTTTAAAGCAGAATGATTTGGCACACTTACTGTATGTCAAGCACAGGATGATTATTTTTTTTTACACACTTGATAACAATAACAAGAGTATAAAAGCAGCAGCATTTTTCTAATGCACAAACATAATTTTTAGAGATAAACCAAGGCTCAAATGTGGTTTTCTACTAAGTGTTTTCAGTTCTGTGTGTTGACAGGCATACTGATTTAACTCCTTGATGCAAAACTTTTCCCTAAAAGAGATAAAGAATAATTTCATTTTGTAGCAGTATTGCCATTTCAATCTATTTCACACTGCCCACATAACAATATAGATCAGTATTAGAAGATGGCAATTTCTAATGTTTTAATCAATAAGCTGTCACACACACAGAGGCTACCAGAAATGCTCTTGAAACAGTGTTCATAATTTCACCTTTCTTCAGCTAATAAAATCAGTATGAGTCATGCATCCACCCATTATCCTCATTTTTTTTACTCATGCTCTCTTCTATTGTATAGTATCTCTGTTTCAAGGTATTTGGAGTTTTTAACCTTTTAGTGGCTAGAAATGCAGTTTTGTAGCAACCTTTGTTTTAATCAATAAGCTGTCACACACACAGAGGCTACCAAAAGTGCTCTTGGAGCAGTGTTCATAATTTCACCTTTCTTCAGCTAATAAAACCAGTATGAGTCATGCATCCACCCATTATCCTCAGCTTTTTTACTCAAGCTGTCTTCTATTGTATAGTATCTCTGTTTCAAGGTATTTGGAGTTTTTAACCTTTTAGTGGCTGGAAATGCAGTTTTGTAGCAACCTTTTTCTGAAAGAACACAAAACTGTTCTGAATTTCTTTGGCTTTAGACTTGGTCTAAACATGCACTGAAACAATATTATTTTAAAAGTCCCAGCACAGCCTCTAAGAACGACTATACTGTGCAGCTCATTCTTGCTGAACAAAGGCTTGTTGTTTGATTTTTTACTTCAAATTATTCATACTCATATCACCCACAAATCCTCACACTATCCAGTGATCATGCAATCATGCACCATAAATCAAAGTTCTTAAAAGGTAAAACAAAATCCTACCTTTATGTAGCCCCAAGAAACTGAGAGTAAATAGTTTGCCTCAGGCATTTTTGATTTTTTCTATACTACCAATCTAAGCTAATCAGTTCTTTGCTATCTGACACTGCAAAAGACTTCCAAGAATAAAGATTACTTCTTTCCTCTCCTAATTCTTTTTGCTGGTCTTCAGGTTCTCAGCAACTGTGTGCTCAGAAGGCATACTGAAATGAAATCCAACCGTGTGGTCTTCCGATTGAATAAATGCCATTTGTGAAACTCCAAGCATTCAGAAGCAACGTTGAAGACACATATTGTACGAGCTGAAGAAATTTCTGAAGAGCTAGGGATATGCATATTTCCTGAACACCAGGATTTAATGAATAATGTATGTCAAGATGCTCAGCTGCTCAAAGACTTGCTCTATCAACAGCTACCAAATAAGGACCTGAAGAGGAAGCCACAGACAGTGGCAGCGATCCCTCCCATAGAGCCATACTAGCAGCCAATAGTGTGTCACCCTAAAAGATATAAATCCGCAGAGCTGGTGTCATGATGTATGGTAATTTCCCATTGGCTGATGCTGGGGACTCTCCTGGGCATGGGATATTTCTTTTTTCTTTTTTCTTTTTTTTTTTTTTTTCCCCCCCGACAGCAAATGCCCTTTACTAATGGCATCCCTGCCTGCAGCATTCACATGCCATTCAAAAATAATTGGGCTAAGGTCTTGTCACTTCAGCAGCATTTACCAGTTTTCAATGGACACACCATCCAAGCAGTTAAAATTAGTATTGTGTGTACATACATCTCGATTGCCTAGTGAGTTTAATTTTTCATATGGAAGAAAAATATATTTTAAGGTTTTATTTATGGGAAAAAACCCAACATAAATAGATGTATCTTGTTTCATAAGCAGTTTATGATGTGTTTTAACAATGAAAATTTTTTGGATTTTATGCCATCTACATAAAAACCTGTTCTACCTCAGACTATTGGGCCAGGCTGCTACTTTCTAATGCTTTTTTTTTTGAAGAGATAAAAGCAGTTACTATTATGCTAAAGCAAGGCATGTGTCTTACAATTCCCAGTAAATGTTAAGCTTCCAAGGAGATGTAAGAAGTGAGATAATAAGAGTCCTCAAATTCTCACTTTATTTATCCAACTTTTGCTCTTTCTGCCTCAGCAGATTATTATAATCAATTACAGCTATGCATCATTGAAAAAAAGAAGGGATTAATTGAAAGTGGAGTGTGTCAGTGAGCTGACTCAAGCATTAAATAAAAGATCCCACCATCTGTCACTCAGAGACCAAAACTTGAAAGGAGGAATACATTATGCCCACGGCAGGGGGGTTGGAACTAGATGATCTTTAAAGTCCCTTCCAGCTCAAGCCATTCTCTGGTTCTGTGATTATCTTTCTCCACCCTGTGCAAGGCACATGCACTACTGCAGCAAATTTCTAAGTCTTTGTTGCGTCAAAAGAAAGGGAGAGTTACCTTATATGACAATGGGCAAATGCCTAAGGACAAACTGAATGAGGTGCAGTGATCAGTCTAATCCCAGACTGCTGATTCACTGGAAGATGCTGACCAAGAACGGTCATAAGAGAGGTTTTGGCTGAAGTAGTTAGCAACATTAAGTGCTTCAAAAAGAATTGAACCTGTAAAAATCAATAGGGCAAAATATGGTATCAACAAATCCCTTACAGGAGAGAAATCTACAGCAATGTGACAACTGGATACAACCAACACATCATCAGTACTTAAAGTATTTTCATGTGGAAGGCATACTGTTTGCCTTAAAATAGATAATGTAAGACATTTCTGACACATTTTAATATTCACAGTTATACTTGGTCTGGATCTATGAAGCTAGATGTGTATAAAACAATTAAGTGTTGAAAACAGACCTGGGGTTACTAGACACTCAGTAAGACCTTAAAGAAGTCTTAAAAAAGGTACTCGTAGAAATTATTTCTCCCGATTCTTTCTGCTCAGCTTTGTAATGCTGAATATAAAGCTTCTCTACATCTGTGTTTCTTTGTCTTCTGATCACCCACAAGAGAGCACTGCTGCCACCTACCCAGCATCAACACAGAGCTGGAAACATGACGCCTTTCTTCAGAAGGCAATTTCAAGCATGACTTAGAAAATGGTAAAATAACTTTTGCCTACTTCAGGAATGAAGCATGTGGGTATCAAATTTTAGTTGCAATGGGTAACACAAGAAGACACAAAGTTGGGTTTTAAATCTTTCCTCTTACTTTATTACCAAAGGCTGTTTCTTCATGAAATGTTAACATCTCTTTCCAAAGAACTGTTCCCAAAAGAACTTGATTCAGATACAGAATACTTAAAATGGCTGGTATGTAAATTACACCAGCTGTTTGGTATGTATTAAAAAATCATTAAATTTTTTCCTCCCCACTAATATATGAGACAAAGATACATCATAAGAATTACTGGGTTACAGATTAATGGTGTTTATCAAGTTATTAGCTAGGTCATTTTGATATAAAAACAGGAAAAAACATTACCCTCCAATGTAAATATACGTTACATCAATTCACTGTTGCTGCATATTAGCTATATTGATAATAGGAAATTGCACCTGATACAGTAATACTGCTTATTACTGACTTGTATTATTTTTTAAGGACTCATAGTCTCAACCTCATAAAATTAATGATTGTAAATGTATCTCTTATTAAATGTATTAATAAATGTATTCATGGATGTATTAATAAATGTATGACTTCACTGATTTAGAAAGCATGCTCCCTGATTTTGGCTACATGCAGTATGAACTTAGACATATCCGCGTATAGATGAGGATAGTCAGGAAATTCACACCTGCTCAGATTTACAGGAATGGTTCTGGCTGATTTTCCTCCTGAATTCCCAGGTTGCCATCAGTGCATAACTAGCTTCAGAGGAGATTATGGTGGATAGATGTATGCATGGCAAATATCTGCCACTAACTAAATACCTAGAGAAATTTAGTGTATCTTTTCCTACTTGCTATTATGCATATTGTTTAGGAAAAAACCCTTGCAAAATATTATTCATGTGGCAGAGAATATCTTCTGTAATAAAAGAAAAACCTCAGTCTGTTTAATTTATTAGCCCACAGCTACTGTGGAGAATCATGACAATCAGAGAACACAGCACTCCAGACCTGATTCTCTAGCACCAAGGAAGCAGTGGAAGGCAGCTGGAACTTCTTCAGACTAACTGAGCTGAAACCAACCCACACTACAAACAAGACATAGAGAAGGTCAGTGTTATCCTGGGAATGCAGGATAGGCAGTAGGAAGAGCACTGACAGCAGGTCACAGGGGGTGATCCTGCCCCTCTACTCAGCCCCTCACCTGGAGTGCTGTGTCCAGTTCTGGGCTCCTCAGGACAAGAGAACCATGAGACTCCTGGAACAAGTCCAGAAGAGGGAAACAGACATGATTTGGGGACTGGAGCATCTCTTTACAATGAAAGGCTGAGGGAGCTGGGCATGTTCAGCTTCAAGAAGAAAAGGCTGAGAGGGGACCTCATCAACGTAAACAATATCTGAAGGGAGGGTCTTAAGAGGATGGACCAGGCTCTTCTCATGGTGCCAAGCAATAAGACAAGAGACAATGGGCAGAATCTGATGCACAGAAAGTTCCCCCTGAGCATGAAGAAGAACCTTACTATGTGGATGACTGTGCACTGGAACAGACTGACAAGAGAGGCTGTGTAGTCTCCCTCACCAGACATATTCAAGCACCATCTGGACTCATTCCCATGCAATCTGCTCCAGGATGGTCCTGCTTGAGCAAGAAGGTGGGACCCTCTGGGGTTACTTCCAACCTTATTCTCTGATTCTGTGATTCAGTTGCAGTGCTTTTATGAACTGTCACATGGGAGACTTAACATCTTGGTCTTTCCTACTGCAGGTAAGTGATGTAATAATGTAAGGGTAATACAAAAATGTACTTAGCTTTGAGGGAGGAACAGTGGTTTCAAATGCAACCCCTTGGATTGACTTTGAAGTTGCACTAAGAACATTTTCAGAGATGTCTGAGCATCAATTCTGAATACAAGTGTTCTGGATGTAGCACATATTGTCCAGTAAACAGCAAAAAGTAAAGCACAGAGGCAGACATCCAAGCATATCACCAGTTTTGTTTTCAAGGTTTTATAAGAACAGATAGCATAAAGAAATCCCGTAAGCCAAATGAAGAGCCTGGGAAAACATGAAAAAATATGCCCTATGGCAGGTGGTGAGAACTAGATAATCCTTAAGGTCTCTTCCAACCCAAGCATTTCTATGTTTCTATGATTTTTAGACTGACCTTCACACACCAGAGAACAACAATAATCACCCATGTCAAATCCAGCTCCTTCTTGTAACAAATGTGGCACAGTTTTCACAGCACTAGCCAGCTCCACCAGTGAGTTGTGCTGGTATGTACACCACCAGAAAGTTTCACCACAAAATGGAGAGTCTACTCAGTGCTGGAAGACCACAGCAGAAAAGAATGGGCATTTCATCCAGCAAGCAAGAGCATGTGGATGGACTCGGCCAAAATCCAGAGCCAGATAAGTAGAAGCAGCAGAACAGTCAAAGACAAGGAAACTATGCTTACTTAAGTTTTGCTTTAAAATACTTTTTAAATTTTTCTTAAGTTTCTTTGGTTGCTTAAATCAACCAGCCTCACCAAGATTCTCTGGGTTCTACATAAGACTCCCTGCCTAGGAGAGAAACTGTAGGATTTAAATAAAAAAGCCTCAAACAAACTATTAGTAATTTTACAAATATGAGAAGTTGTTTCAACTGCAGCAACCAGCTGCCACACACTAAGTGAGCTGCAGGGACAGCAGACAAAGCTGGGTCTCATTTGGGGATATCAAAAAGAGATGAACTTCTGATAGCTGAAAACTGATGATGACTGTAAGTGGACCACATCTCCAGTTCTTTAAAAGGAGTCTCAGTTTTAAGTGTGCTAATTGTAGCACAATTATACTGCTTCAAAAACATTTTCTTGGAAGCCTTCTGCCTGTCAAAATTAGATTTGTTAAAAATTATGTAAAATGATACAGCATAGGCTATTCCATATCTTTCTCTTTTTTTGAATATATAATTTTTATACATAAAATATGAGAATTTTATGTTGTTACACTGAGATGACGATGTTCTTCTGAAATATTTTAGGGGAAATATGTAGTAAAACCTAGGAGCTAAGACTTAATAAAGACCTGTTCCCTTATTTTAAATAAAAAAAAAAAAAAGAAGAAGAAATATATTAATATGTTCTGATAAAACACGTTATTCGATGTTTGTATTTACTGCCCTCTAGTGATAATAAAAGCATTAGCTATGTCTATGTAGGAACATTAAGCTTTTCTTCAGATCATAAATGTCATAATGTGCTTCACTGATTTTCAACCATACCAGAGCAGGGTCTTTACAGGTATTGTCTACAGCTGCAGTATTTTCAATAGAGACTCATGAGCAATTGCATAGGCAACAGAAATGATACCCTATTTCAACTCTTATTTTGGGGACCACTGTCAATCCTTTATGACACAATATATACTAGTCATTCTCTTGAAAGATTTCCACATAATGAAAGAGTACATATGTATGTAATAGTCTCTAAAAAACACCCAACAGTAAATGGAGCTTAATTTCAACAAATATTAAGCTTTCTACAATATTCTGCTATGTATCTATTTTCTCCTGAATCTGATCCTATCAAAACTGTGTAAATTAAAAAGAAGCTACTGCTAAAAGCTAATTTAGATCAGAGAAAAGTTGACCAGATTGTGACAATAGCTGCAGTTATGACAGCAGATTTGAGGAGAAAGCAGTAATGAATAGTTCAGGTGGTTATTGCTCCGACAGAATATTGGCAACTGACAGATCAATGACCCTAAAAATGCAAAATCATATGAAAATCTTATTTCTATTTTTATGTGTAGATGCACCCCACAAGTAAATAGTCACCCCATAAGTATTTACCACAGCATACCCATGAAAGAAATTTATACCCACGTTACACATTTTTGCAGATAGATATAGCTAGGAAATGTTCAAAGAGGTGTAATACTTAATTCAGAGAGCTGCAATGGCACACTTATCCTAAGACTGATACAGCTATACCAGTACAAACTAAGCTTTATAGGGATTGCTATTTCATACAGAAAGCTGGTTTGCTATGTAACCTCAGTTTTTTACAGGTATTGCTGGATTAATCTTACTTCTCCTGTAACATGGCATTCTTATTTTAATGATGTGTTCCTACTGTAGACCCTGCCAAAGTAAAGCTTTAACAGTTCATCAGAAATACTGCTGAATGGTTTTAATTTCATGCTAAAAGAAACGAGTTTTTCAGCCACCTTTGTACAGCTGTGGGGAAAAAAAAAAAATTTCCACAGACAAAAGCAGAGAATTGTGGAATATGAAGTGATTACTAACACTGCAACAAGCACAATACAGCTCTGATAAACGTGCCTTAGCAAATGCCCATAAATCACACACTGTAGACACCAACATTTTGAAAGCAAACTGCAAGTTGCTTCATGCAATTTTGTTGGTTCATGCTCCAGTTCTTATTAAACCATGACTGTAGTATTTCTTATTGAGGTGCATGTGATAGCATCATTATTCCTTCAAGGAAGGTTGTTCACTAACTAATACTCATTTCAATGTGTCCTTCATACCTTCCATTTGATTATTTATTTAGGTGCTATAAATACACTCTACACCTATAGAGATTGACAAAATAATAAATATCTATTCATCTGGAACGATAGAAGCAACTAGTCTCATCCATTACACCCTTGTCTCATGCACACAGGGAAACAAAACAAAATTTCATGCTTGTTTTCCTGTGTAAGTGAGCATTCCACCTGAATGCCTCTAGGTCAAATTATGCAAACCATCACAAAGCCCAAGTGGTTTCCAGTCCCACAATAAGGTGTACTGTGAAGCTGGGTTTATGGATCCACATGAGGGAGATGGAGACGTGATAACATAACCAGGCTAAAGGCAGCTCTGTCATTTCCTGAATAGCATACTTATTACCTCTGTGGTTTAAATCCCTCTTACAAGAAGTCTCAGTATTTGCATGAGGCAGCTTGTGGTATGTTTCCTTACTCCTTGCCTATTGATACCAGTGATTTGCCTCTCATCCTACACACAGACAAGGAGTGCCTTCTGGCGTGGTGGTGACAGCTGGGTCCCGCTGCATTTGGCCGCTCTGCTCCAGTGCCTGGTGCTCAGTTCACCAGCCATGGGTGACTGCACACACAGCCAGGGCTTGGCAGGCTCAGACCAGGCCGTGCTGGCCATGTGCTGACAGGAGCAAGTGATGCACCCACGCCTGACGGTGAACACTCCTCACTGTCACAAGTCACCATCTCCCCTTTTGAGGTTCTCCCACGAATGCAGACCTGCAGCAACGCTCTATCCTGAGAATGTTTTGCTCCTTCCTACTCCACAGCATAGGTTGTCATGAGACAGAGGCATTAACTCAGAACCATTCTTGTGCTACAAGGCACACATCTTACCAGCTCAGAGTACATGGGCTACAGCCAGAGGCCCTTCCAAATCCAGCCAGTTTTACACCAAGTTTTAGCTAAGAGACCTACAATTTACAAAACACCTACATCTATTAGTCTCCAAGACAATCATCACAATAATTGAAATTGTTTTGTAGGAGCCCTCTCACCTGCATGAATTTCTTTTCTTTTTGTGAAACAAATCTAAACCCAAAGCAAGCACCATGACTATCTCAAGTCACGCATACTTATGAGTTTAAATTTACACATTTTCCATTAAAATTGTAGAAAAGGATTTTATGTGATAGGCACCTGTTTAGTCATCCCCCAGAAGTCTTTTTCCAATATTTTTGTATTATTCACAACTGACTGTTAAAATGCAGAAAATCTTTTATCCTAATATTTGTAGAATAAGTGTTGCTCCTGAGAAACTTCAGATCGATAATAAATCCATATTTACAAGTAAACAGTTTGATAGTTCAATCAATATTTTCTTTTAAAATACTCAAATGTGGCTTGTATTTAGCAGCTTCCAGTATGTACTGTAACAACTTACAGTAACCCCTTTTGCAAACACTGCTTTTACACATGGCTTATAATCAGTTAATATATTATACTTAACAATTATTAAAAGTACATTAACAACAAATTAATTAATATACTTTAGCTTTGATAATTTAGTTCACTTATGAACTTACATAGCACAGAAAAGCCTTCAAGAAAATTTCATTTAAAATGAAAAACCTCTGTTTAATCAATGATAACCCATGAATGATCACTTCTTTTCTGAACATTAAACTAATGAATCTGGCCATTCATACAAAATTTGAAGTCAAAAGTAGATTAAAAAACAGGAAAGTAACATCTCATACTGAAAACTGATAAGGCACCAGGAACAGAAATACAACATTACATTGAGATATATTCTCTGACGGACTTGCAATATGCATACAAAATACACAGATATTATTCAAGTAAAATATTATCTATTAATCTTTCATTATCATTATGTATTTTGATGAGAAACAATGCATTTTTCATATTTCAGTCCTCTTAAATAGATTCTCGTAAGTCTCTATAAAAATCTTCCCTAATTTGAAAAACATCTTAAAAACAAGAAAAACTAATAAGGGCTAAATAGGTAATCATCTTTGGGTCATATTTTCATTTGTTAAAAAAACTCAAAAAACAACCTGGGAAACTTTGTCTGTTTTTTTGACCATTTACATACATACATACATGCCCATTTAATATTTGGAGAAGCTCTAAAAGCTCTGAGCAGCACACGAAGCACTGGAAAGACCTCGGCAGATGCAGAAGGACATCAGCCTATCCAGTTACATGAGCACACATGCAGAAGCCCACTTTTGCCCTGACAAGGTTAGAAACGTTAAAAATGCTCACAGTTTGCCTCTAAATAAGCTTTCTCCAGTCTTCCAAAGAAGCTCCTGTGTAACAGCTGATTCTATCAGCTCTTTATCAAAGTGACAACAATGACAAATAAAACCAGCTTTGGGCTCCATTCCCAGCCTGATGAAATAAATCTAAAGACTCTCACTAGCTCCAGCTAGTTGAATTCACACAAAGTGTTCAAATGTCCTAGGCAACAGGAGTGATGCCCTGGTACATCAATCCTGCCCACCCCTGTCCAATGCCATCTTTTATTCAATCTCCAAAACAGAGAAAAAAAACCTGAAAGTGTGTAATAAGTGCAATTCATCTGTGCAGAACTGTAAAGTTAAACAGGAGTTTATGTCTCATCTAAGGCAAATTCAGAATGAGGTGCAATATTTTATAATGTCAGTGAATATTTAAGTTATTTTTCATACTCACTTCACAAGATTGATACACCTATATTATTAATTGCTGCTTAATTTGTACATGTACATATGTACAAATCATAATCCTAGCTTTTAAAAACAAAACGTTTCTCAATTTTAGACTTTTTTCTCTGATCATTAGGTGGTGAGAATTCCCAATATTACCCAGTCCAGTGTAAGCACAGCACATTCTTTTCATTACTAAAATGAAGATTTACCTTGCCTATTGTCTACTGCATCATTATATTAGTAATCTCATATCAAAATATTAGTATCAGTTGCTAGTACAAATTAAAATATTAGTATAAGTTGCTAATACCAATTAATCAAATTCCAGGTCTTGATTAGAAAATTTTCTGAGAGAAAAAGGACTATGAAAGAAAGCCAAGCTATTTGTCCAAGTTTGAAAGCAGATTTCTCAAAAACCCCTGGTAGTTAAGAAGTACAAGTCAAAATGAGTCTTATCCATTCCAGTGCTGCCACCTATAAGCCCATCAGCAATAATCAGCAGACACAGGTAAGTGTGACTCTCACCATTCAACAAAATTATGTGCAACACCAAGGTAAGACATCAGTGCTGGGCAGGATGTGGGGGTGAAAAGAGGCACTGGGGAACAGAAAGATTTGTATACAGCATGCTATTTCACAATAGCCAAGACAGAGAAGA